>NW_027675325.1:722500-747500 GCF_965601325.2 Salmo salar | reverse complement strand
CAACATACATAATGTTCCATATGTGTATTAAAACATTTTCAAACACAAATACATGTTCAGACACAACATCAAAAGAAATAAAAAAAATAATAAACCCCAATGAGTCGTGCACAACCAGTGTCCAAATTAAGCACCTCACATTGTGGTTACTCACGACTTGGTAGATATTCCCTCAGCGAAGTATGGCAGTTCCATGCAGGTTTCCTCACAAACTCCAAGGCAAGCACAGCGACACATGCAGACAGTACTCCTTAGTAACCGATATCCCCATGGCAACACGAAGTCGTTAAGCTTCCCAAGCAATTATCTCCCGGTGTCACACGATGCTAGGCTAACCTCTAGCTGGCTAATACCTCCACGACGAGACGGTAGCTTCAGTCTTTACTAAGTTTTAACAAAATTATAACAACTCTTTTATTAAATAAAATATGTATTTCCCTTCATGTCTTAGTAGCTATGGGTTTTGTTGTAGTTCTGTTGTCTTCTTTTATAATTTTTCTTCACCAACCGTCCTGAGGTAAAACGTCCATCCTTTCATCAACGTCTTTTTCCCTCCCGTTAACCAGGTCAACTCCCATTGGCCACAACTTAACAAGCGACCTTATTGCTCAAAACGGAAACTTCAAAGTAAAACAAACTATTCACTTATACATTAAATAAATATTTCTTCAAAAAGCATAATGCATTAACAACATTACAGTTTAGGAGCAATTCAATCATCTTTTAAATATAAAACCAATTAATTATAACAAATAAACTCAATACTTGGTTCAAACAAGAGTATTACACAAACATACAGTCAATAATACAGTAGAAAATAAGTCTATATACAATGTGAGCAAATGAAGTGAAATAAGGGAGGTAAAGGCAAAAAAAGGCCATGGTGGCAAAGTAAATACAATATAGCAAGTAAAACACTGGAATGGTAGATATCAGTGGAAGAAAGTGCAAAGTAGAAATAATGGGGTGCAAAGGAGCTAAATAAATAAATACAGTAGGGGAAGAGGTAGTTGGGCTAAATTATAGATGGGCTATGTACAGGTGCAGTAATCTGTGAGCTGCTCTGACAGCTGGTGCTTAAAGCTAGTGAGGGAGATAAGTGTTTTGAGTTTTAGAGATTTTTGTAGTTCGTTCCAGTCATTGGCAGCAGAGAACTGGAAGAAGAGGCGGCCGAAGGAGGAATTGGCTTTGGGGGTGACCAGGGAGATATACCTGCTGGAGCGCGTGCTACAGGTGGGTGCTGCTATGGTGACCAGTGAGCGGAGATAAGGGGGGACTTTACCTAGCAGGGTCTTGTAGATGACCTGGAGCCAGTGGGTTTAGCAACGAGTATGAAGCGAGGGCCAGACAACGAGAGCGTACAGGTCGCAGTGGTGGGTAGTACAGTGGGGGAAAAAAGTATTTGATCCCCTGCTGATTTTGTACGTTTGCCCAGTGACAAAGAAATGATCAGTCTATAATTTTAATGGTAGGTTTATTTGAACAGTGAGAGACAGAATAACAGCAAAAAAATCAAGAAAAACGCATGTCAAAAATGTTATACAATTATTTGCATTTTAATGAGGGAAATGAGTATTTGACCCCTCTGCAAAACATGACTTATTACTTGGTGGCAAAACCCTTTCTTGTAGTTGGCCACCAGGTTTGCACACATCTCGGGAGGGATTTTGTCCCACTCCTCTTTGCAGATCTTCTCCAAGTCATTAAGGTTTCGAGGCTGACGTTTGGCAACTCGAACCTTCAGCTCCCTCCACAGATTTTCTATGGGATTAAGGTCTGGAGACTGGCTAGGCCACTCCAGGACCTTAATGTGCTTCTTCTTGAGCCACTCCTTTGTTGCCTTGGCCGTGTGTTTTGGGTCATTGTCATGCTGGAATACCCATCCACAACCCATTTTCAATGCCCTGGCTGAGGGAAGGAGGTTCTCACCCAAGATTTGACGTTACATGGCCCCGTCTATTGTCCCTTTGATGCAGTGAAGTTGTCCTGTCCCCTTAGCAGAAAAACACCCCCAAAGCATAATGTTTCCACCTCCATGTTTGACGGTGGAGATGGTGTTCTTGGGGTCATAGGCAGCAATCCTCCTCCTCCAAACACTGCGAGTTGAGTTGATGTCAAAGAGCTCCATTTTGGTCTCATCTGACCACAACATTTTCACCAGTTGTCCTCTGAATCATTCAGATGTTCATTGGCAAACTTCAGACGGGCATGTATATGTGCTTTCTTGAGCAGGGGGACCTTGCGGGCGCTGCAGGATTTCCGTCCTAGTGTGTTACCAATTGTTTTCTTGGTGACTGTGGTCCCAGCTGCCTTAAGATCATTGACAAGATCCTCCCGTGGAGTTCTGGGCTGATTCCTCACCGTTCTCATGATCATTGCAACTCCACGAGGTGAGATCTTGCATGGAGCCCCAGGCCGAGGGATATTGAAAGTTCTTTTGTGTTTCTTCCATTTGCGAATAATCGCACCAAATGTTGTCACCTTCTCACCAAGCTGCTTGGCGATGGTCGTGTAGCCCATTCCAGCCTTGTGTAGGTCTACAATCTTGTCCCTGACATCCTTGGAGAGCTCTTTGGTCTTGGCCATGGTGGAGAGTTTGGAATCTGATTGATTGATTGCTTCTGTGGACAGGTGTCTTTTTTAAGTTGCGGTTAGGAGCACTCCCTTTAAGAGTGTGCTCCTAATCTCAGCTCGTTACCTGTATAAAAGACACCTGGGAGCCAGAAATCTGTCGTGTCATTGGGGTACCATTAAACTGAAGACATGTTTATCAATTAACTCCCTGTAATTATTATCACACGATTAAACTGATTAATCGTTTAATTGTAATTAACTCGGAGATCGAGGCACCAAGGAGAATATTCAGATTACAAAGCTATAATTTTCCTAATATAACTTTCCTCTACTATAATATTATAGTATAGGCCGATTATCTTCTGGTTTAAATGGTGTATTTTACCTCGAGTCCAGTCTCATTCCAAACATCGTAAATTGTTGTATCTGCACGAACCCAGTCTTTACTAAAATCATCCATACATCAATTGTCTTAAAATCATTTATTTACTACACTAAGTAATTAACAGAAAACATACAAACAGTAATTATCGTCACAAAGGATTGGTATAGTAATGTGCCCTAATGGCTAACAGGCATGGCTGGTCTGTTAGACAATGGGTCATAAACGGTCAGCTGAGAATGTACACAGAGTTCATTAATATTAACAATTGACAATTGAAGGCTCACTCATTCGGGAACAATTGCAATCAATATATATTTACGCTCATGTGTCGTCGTCGGGATCCTTGTTCGAGCGTCGTTCTGTGGAGAGTTTTGTCTCTCTCTCTCTCTCGGTTAGAATGGATCTTTCAAAGCGACATTCATTAATGTTGTTATAGAATGGATGTTTCGTTGGTCTTCGCGTTCGATGATATAATTTACTTAGCTGCAGACTAATAATTAATATCAAAGACTTGTTCTTATTCTGTCGGTATCAATAGTCTAAAAGTTAACCACATGGTATGGTTCACTTTCAGTAAAGGAATTGGATGGTAAAACCTATTGGCCATGGAGTGGAGGCCTGGTCTGAAGAAATGTAAATCAGGGTGGGTTTTATAGTGACCCTTGAACAGGCTTGTGAAATGACGCCTGGTCTTGTCTGTGTCCCTTGGGGGGCGTGCCGATGGCTGAGTGAAGCTTGGTACAGAAATCCAATTCTATCACATTAACATCAGTACATAGCATCTCAATGTATTACAAATAGCTTTATCCTTATTAATACATTTTATACAACCATTATGATGCAAGTCTTAACCTGTTAGGGCTAGGGGGCAGCATTGACACGGCTGGATAAAAAACATACCCGATTTAATCTGGTTACCACTCCTACTCAGTAACTAGAATATGCATATACTTATTACATATGGATAGAAAACACCCTAAATTTTCTAAAACTGTTTGAATGGTGTCTGTGAGTATAACAGAACTCAAATGGCAGGTCAAAACCTGAGAGATTCCTTTACAGGAAGTGGCCTGTCTGACCATTTGTTGAACTTCTTTTCCATCTCTATCATTTACTAAGGATCTCTGCTCTAACGTGACACTTCCCACGTCGTCCATAGGCGCTCAGAGCCCGGGAAAAAACAGAATGTCGTCATTCCAGCCCCAGGCTGAAACACATTATCGCCTTTCTCAAGTGGCCGATCAAGAGACACTAGCTTATGCGCGTGACCCCGACCGCCCCCGCCTTTGGGATTTTTTCCTCTGTTTGCCGAAAAGGAGATTCCCTGTCGGAATATTATCGCTTTTCTACGAGAAAAATGTCGTAAAAATTGATTTTAAACAGCGGTTGACATGCTTCGAAGTACGGTAATGGAATACTTAGAATTTTATTGTCACGAATTGCGCCAAGCGCGTGACACTTCTTTACTATTTCGGATAGTGTCTGGAACGCACGAACAAAACGCCGCTATTCGGATATAACGATGGATTATTTTGGACCAAACCAACATTTGTTATTGAAGTAGCTGTCCTGGGTGTGTATTCTGACGAAGACAACAAAAGGTAATGAAATTTTTATAATAGTAAATATGATTATGGTGAGTGCTAAACTTGCCGGGTGTCTAAATAGCGAGCCCGTGATGCCTGGGCTATGTACTTAGAATATTGCAAAATGTGCTTTCACCAAAAAGCTATTTTAAAATCGGACATATCGAGTGCATAGAGGAGGTCTGTATCTATAATTCTTAAAATAATTGTTATGCTTTTTGTGAACGTTTATCGTGAGTAATTTAGTAAAATGTTAGCGAATTCCCCGGAAGTTTGCGGGGGGTATGCTAGTTCTGAACGTCACATGCTAATGTAAAAAGCTGGTTTTTGATATAAATATGAACTTGATTGAACAAAACATGCATGTATTGTATAACATAATGTCCTAGGGTTGTCATCTGATGAAGATCATCAAAGGTGAGTGCTGCATTTAGCTGTCTTCTGGGTTTTGGTGACATTATATGCTGGCTTGAAAAATGGGTGTCTGATTATTTCTGGCTTGGTACTCTGCTGACATAATCTAATGTTTTGCTTTCGTTGTAAAGCCTTTTTGAAATCGGACAGTGTGGTTAGATTAACGAGAGTCTTGTCTTTAAATGGCTGTAAAAAAGTCATATGTTTGAGAAATTGAAGTAATAGGATTTTTAAGGTTTTGAAAATCGCGCCACAGGATAGCCGTGGCTGTTACGTAGATGGGACGAATTCGTCCCGCCTAGCCTAGAGAGGTTAAGCTGAGGCTATTATATAAACAGTTTTATGGTAATATGGCTATATTGTCTCTTCTGAGTATCACAAAATTGTACCAAGCGGACCAGTTCGTAGCTGGATTCTTCACCAATCTTCCATACCTTCTCCAGAACACAAATGTCGCTTGGCTCCCCAATTCTGTGAGTTGGAAGAATTTCCTGTGTCTCTCTATGGGCCATGTGGCCAGAGACTCCTCTTAGAGTTTTTACAACCCTTTCACACAGGGCCTGGGTGGTTGGGAAGGTAGGTTGGGGGATGGTACAAAGGGGAGGGGGTCAACTGTCCTTCCTGTACCCAAAGAGGCCAACGTCATGACAAATCTTTCTGATTGAGACAAAACGGATGGCACTGTGATAGACTGCATCTAATTTATTGAGTAGGGTATTGGAGGCTATTTTGTAAATGACATCGCCGAAGTCGAGGATCGGTAGGATGGTCAGTTTTATAAGGGTATGTTTGCAGCATGAGTGAAGGATGCTATGTTGCGAAATAGGAAGCCAATTCTAGATTTAATTTTGGATTGGAGATGTTTAATATAAGTCTGGAAGGAGAGTTTACAGTCTAACCAGACACCTAGGTATTTGTAGTTGTCCACATATTCTAAGTCAGAACCGTCCAGAGTAGTGATGCTGGACAGGCGGGCAGGTGCAGGCAGCGATCGGTTGAAGAGCATGCATTTAGTTTTACTTGTATTTAAGAGCAGTTGGAGGCCACGGAAGGAGAGCTGTATGGCATTGAAGCTCGTCTAGAGGTTAGTTAACACAGTGTCCAAAGAAGGGCCAGAAGTATACAGAATAACACCAATAACAGAGGGGGTCTGATCTTTGTGCCTCTGTAAATTTCTCATTCATCATCATTAACGATTCATTCATGATTATTCATAATCATGGTAGCATCCACATTAATGTAGAAGTGTTCAGAAACATCTTCTATTCTTACTGACAATACAAGTGAAGTGACTCCAAAATGACAGGACATTATTCACCATTCAGTTTCTATTAGGAAAAACATCATCCAAAACACAACCAAGACAAACTGCAAATGAATTCAACAGGTTTGTAGAATCACAATTGATGTAATCACTGCAGGCATGGATCATGGGACTAAATACTAAACTTATGAAAACTTTAATACAATATAAGTGAATTTGTCCGAATATGTACAACTTTTTCAAATGGGAGAACTAAATACATAAAGTGCTTTCCTTTCTTAACAGTAACACAGCTATGTATGAAAATACCCTAAAATAAAAGGTGACATTCTGTACTGTCACCTAATATGAAACATTCTATCTCAAATCCAAAATGCTGGATCATAGCACCACATTTAAAACTGTAAGCTTCACTGTCCAAACACATATGGTGTGGACTATGTGTGCCTGGTAAACACATGTGGATCTGGTGAACAGTTATCACTTGTTGACCAACTACAGGAATACTGACCTCAGCGTCTCCAGTTTACAGTGTGGATCCTCCAGTCCAGCAGAGAGCAGCTTCACTCCTGAATCCTTCAGGTCATTGTTACTCAGGTCCAGCTCTCTCAGGTGTGAGGGGTTTGACTTCAGAGCTGAGACCAGAGAAGCACAGCCTTTCTTTGTGACTCCACAGCCTGACAGCCTGCAACGAGATCATCATGACTTCACAAACACACTGGTAATTTAACACCAGTAGTGTAGAAGGACAAGGGTAGATGCATTTGGTTCATATTCCCAAACAACACATAGATTCATCTTCCATCAATGCATTTATTCAATATGTTTTTCAATATACATATTATAATACATATTTTTCTCCAAACATAATATTTCTTCCTGATGAATACTTCTTATATGTCATTTTATTTACTCACAGAGCAGCTCTGGAGGCTTTGACCACTGGCAGCAGCCTCAGAAGACCTTCCTCTGATCTGGAGAATTTCTTCAGGTCAAACACATCCAGCTCCTTTTCTGAAGTCAGCAATACAAAGGCCAGAGCTGACCACTGTGCAGGTGACAGGTTGGGTTCTGAGAGACTTCCTGATCTCAGGTAGCTTTGGATCTCCTCCACTAGAGAATGGTCATTCAGTTCATTCAGACAGTGGAACAGATTGATGCTCCTCTCTGGAGAAGGATTCTCCCTGATCTTCTTCTTGATGTACTTGACTGTTTCTTCATGGCTCTGTGAGCTGCTTCTTGTCTTTGTCAGTAGACCTCGTAAGTGCTTCTGATTGGATTCCAGTGAGAGGCCCAGAAGGAAGCGGAGGAACAGGTCCAGGTTTCCTGTCTCACTTTGTAAGGCTTTATCCAGGGCACTCTTGTAGACAGTAACTTCAGTAACTTCAGGCTTGTCTCTGAACAGCAAGAAAACGTATCTGAACATTGATTGAGGTTCATCCATTAGATTCTCATTGTTGTTGATGAATGAGAGGAACACATATACAGCAGCCAGAAACTCCTGAATGCTCAGATGAACAAAGCAGTACACCTTGTTCTGGTACAGCCCACATTCCTCTTTAAAGAGCTGTGTGCACAATCCTGAGTACACTGAGGCTTCATTGACATCAATGCCAGCCTCTTTCAGGTCTTTTTCATAGAAAATCAGATTGCCCTTCACTAGCTGTTGAAAAGCCAGTTTTCCCAGTGACAGAATGCTCTCTTTATTCCAGTGTGGACCTGTCTCTTCTTTCCCAAGATACTTTTCATTCTTCTGTTTGGTATGAAACACCACAAGGTGTGTGTACATCTCAGTCAGAGTCTTGGGCATCTCTTCTCTCTTATGTTCCAGCATGTGTTCGAGGACTGTTGCAGAAATCCAACAGAAGACTGGAATGTGGCACATGATGTGGAGGCTCCTTGATGTCTTTATGTGTGAGATGATTCTGCTGGCCAGGTCCTCATCACTGAATCTCTTCCTGAAGTACTCCTCCTTCTGTGGGTCATTGAACCCTCGTACCTCTGTCACCTGGTCAACACACCCTGAAGGGATCTTATTGGCTGCTGCAGGTCGGGTCGTTATCCAGAGGAGAGCAGAGGGAAGCAGATTTCCCTTGATGAGATTTGTCAGCAGAACATCCACTGAGGTTGACTCTGTGACGTCACAACAGATCTTGTTCTTCTGGAAGTCTAGGGGCAGTCGGCACTCATCCAGACCATCAAAGACGAACAGAACTTTGTACTTGTCGTAGTTGGAGATTCTTGATTGTTTTGTTTCCATTGAGAAGTGATTGAGAAGTTCAATCAAAGTGTTTTTGTCCCCTTTCATCAAATTCAGCTCCCGAAAAGGGAATGAAAATACAAATTGGACATCCTGATTTGCTTTTCCTTCAGCCCAGTCCAGAATGAACTTCTGCACAGAGACTGTTTTTCCAATGCCAGCGACTCCCTTTGTCAGCACAGTTCTGATACGTTTGTCTTGTCCAGTTAAGGGTTTGAAGATGTCGTTACATTTGATTGCAGTCTCTGGTCTTGCTTGTTTCCTGGTTGTTGTCTCAATCTGTCTCAGCTCATGTTCATTATTGACCTGTCCTGTTCCTCCCTCTGTGATGTAGAGCTCTGTGTAGATCTTATTGAGAAGTGTTGGGTTTCCTTGTTTAGCGATCCCCTCAAATACACATTGAAACTTCTTCTTTAGATTAGATTTGAGTTCACGTTGGCAAATCACAGCAGGATCATCTGAATCTAGAAATAACACAGAGGATATTAATATTACATCTGTTTTAATGTCTACAGTATTGTAGGACTGTTATAACATTTTAAATTATAATCATTTATTCTCTTAACTGACTGTATAAATGTTTTCATAATGCATTCCAGACTGGTGTGACTGATTATATTATTATTGGTATTATTGATGGTATTATTAATGTTGTCTCTCTCTGTCTCTGTCTCTCTCTCTAAATTAATCAACACAACACATCCCTGCTGCTACTTGACGAGGTCACTAGGTGTTGTGTTAAGGTTGCTTCAATATCATTGAGTTACACAGCTACTTTAGCTGTACTTTAGCCACAGCTTTTAAATGTTATAAAACAGCATTCAACATGAGGCAGACAGATCTTACATTTCTCCAGTGTGTCAGCAAGCTCCTTCTGGTTCATTTTCCTCAGGACGTGCAGTGTGATCTTCAGAGCCCCCTCTCTGGCACTGCTCTCCTGCTTCTCATCTTCAGCATCCACCACTTCCTCATCCTGCTTCTGACTCTCAAAGCCTTCTGGGAGTTCTGGACTAAGAATCCTCTTGAACATCTTCAGCTCGTTCTTCACAAATGTCATCATTTTCTTTTCAAGCAACTGAAATAAATCAAGTAAATAAGTTAAGCAAGAGAAGAAATGCTTTCTCATTAACACATTAATGAATAATTGACAGATCAACTTTACTTGAGGTAAACAAAAACAAATGTACATAACAGGAACACATACACTGAATATAGAGTCCAGGTCTGTTTGATGACTCTGGGAAGACTGACCACTGAGAATCTCTGACTCTTATCTCTCCTGTTGGTTTCTGTGGACAAAACATGAGATTACATCTCCTCATCCAGGGAGTGAGTGAGTACGGACAGACAAACAGACATAGACAGAAAGCGGGACAGACAGTCAGAGACAGACAGAGACAGACAGACAGACAGACAGACAGACAGACAGACAGACAGACAGACAGACAGACAGACAGACAGACAGACAGACAGACAGACAGACAGACAGACAGACAGACAGACAGAGACACAGACAGAAAGCGGGACAGACAGTCAGAGACAGACAGACAGACAGAAACAGACAGACAGACAGACAGACAGACAGACAGACAGACAGACAGACAGACAGACAGACAGACAGACAGACAGACAGACAGAAATCGGGACAGACAAACAGAGATAGACAGAGACAGACAGAGACAGACAGACAGACAGACAGAGACAGACACAGACAGACACATACAGACAAAGAGAGACAGACAGACTGAAAGCGGGACAGACAGTCAGATACAGGCAAAGACAGACAAACAGACAGACAGAGACACAGACAGAAAGCGGGACAGACAGTCAGAGACAGACAGAAAGATACAGATTGACAGACAGACAGACAGAGACAGACACACAGACAGAAACAGACATACAGACAGAGAAAGACACACAGACAGACAGAGACAGACAGAGACAGACAGACAGAAACAGACACAGAGAGACACAGAGACACAGACAGACAGACAGACAGACAGACAGACAGACAGACAGACAGACAGACAGACAGACAGACAGACAGACAGCGAAATACACACAGACAGAGAGACAGGCAAAGAGGCAGAGAGACAGATAGACAGACAGAGAGACACACACACACAGGGAGGGAATATTGTGTTTGTTTAATTAATATTGTTTTAGGACTATGAAAATGGACAAAAGTATTAGCCTATGGATTATGAAAACAACCAAAAGAAATGTGAAAATGGGAGAGGAGAAATGACTAGAGACAGTGTTGTTTAACTCACTGACCATGACCCATGAGTTCTTCTTACCTTTGTTCAGTAGAAAAGTCTCCCTCTCTAAAGTATATAGGTGTACCTATAGACTGGTCACTCTTCATGGACACACAGCTGGGTACAGGGGAGGCTGGTTTCCCCTGTTTGATTAGACTTTAACACAACAGAGACAAACATTACATCTCTCATCTACTCTGAGCTCAGATGGGAAACATAAGAAGAGCTCTGGATCAGACAGACACAGACAGACAGACAGACAGACAGACAGACAGACAGACAGACAGACAGACAGACAGACAGACAGACAGACAGACAGACAGACAGACAGACAGAAAGCGGGACAGACAAACAGAGATAGACAGAGACAGAGACTGAGACAGACAGACACAGACAGACACATACAGACCAAGAGAGACAGACAGACTGAAAGCGGGACAGACAGTCAGAGACAGGCAAAGACAGACAAACAGACAGACAGAGACACAGACAGAAAGATAGAGACAGACAGAGACACAGACAGAAAGATACAGACAGACAGACAGAGACACAGACAGAAAGATACAGACAGACAGAGACACAGACAGAAAGATACAGACAGACAGAGACACAGACAGAAAGCGGGACAGACAGTCAGAGACAGACAGACAGAAAGAGACAGACAGACAGACAGACAGACAGACAGACAGACAGACAGACAGACAGACAGACAGACAGACAGACAGACAGACAGACAGACAGAAAGCGGGACAGACAGAAAGCGGGACAGACAAACAGAGATAGACAGAGACAGACAGAGACAGAGACAGACAGAGACAGACAGAGACAGACAGAGACAGACAGGGGAGGCTGGTGTCTCCTGCTTTATTGGACTTCAACACAACAGAGACAAACATTACATCTTTCATCTTCTCTGAGCTTGGTGTGTTTTTCACTATCTAATCATGACATTGGGTTGTTCAATGACAGACATGTATTTGTTTAAAAATCTATAACTTAATGATTTCATTTCAGAGAAGACAAATAATAATATTTTTTTACAAAATTTTATATATCTGCCTGCCTCTCAACTGTGACCGTTTCAATTCGTCATATGTAGCAACATTTGAAATGGTGTTTTTTACGTTGGATAAAAGTAGAGACTCAGAGCTAGAAAATGGTATATCAGACACTACAGTTGAGGAACAATGGGAAAGTAATTCTGCTTTGAATGTTAATAAACTTGGAACCTCACTTTTGAGAAAATGTCCTTTGAATGTTTTGGTACCTACTGGAGAGCTCTTCTTTGTCTACAGGGCTGTTACTTTGGCAGATAATGTCACCCATCTAAATAAATAGTTGTTATATATATAATTAACTAAATGTATGGTGTTTTTGTTTTAATGTCAGTTTAATTGTTTGTTATGCTATAAACATTTTATTTTATTATAAGTGGTAAAAGGAACTAGAAAATGTTATATTTGCAATTCTGAGTAATTACTACTTTAGTAAGTAATGCCACATTATTCAGTACTACTCCAGTTGCTACATAATTCCAATAGATGGCAGCATAAGACCACAAATGACATTTCAGAAGATCAGTATAGTTTTCTCCCTGGATGCACCACCACTCCCCCTCACAGGAAAACTCCTGTGTGTGCTTCTTTCTGTCCCTTTACACACTGCTAACACAAGAGGAAGGACTGAAAAAGCATTTAACAGATTACTGTGAAGTAATATAATGATGATTCATGTTTATTATTACCTGTTTTTATGCTCATGTTTTGAAATTATACTTCATTAATATAACGATTATCAATAAGTCTGAACATTAATTTAGTCACCTCTAGTTGAGAAAAATTGTCAAATTCATCAACCAGCATCGAGCCACTCTGTCTTCTCTCTCTAGTAGTCAACTCAGCCCCCGTAAAAAGCTGGTGTCTTCACTCTGCCTTCTCTCTCTAGTAGTCAACTCAGCCCCGCTAAAAAGCTGGTGTCGTCGCTCTGCCTTCTCTCTCTAGTAGTCAACTCAGCCCCGCTAAAAAGCTGGTGTCGTCGCTCTGCCTTCTCTCTCTAGTAGTCAACTCAGCCCCGGTAAAAAGCTGGTGTCATCACTCTGCCTTCTCTCTCTAGTAGTCAACTCAGCCCCGGTAAAAAGCTGGTGTCGTCACTCTGCCTTCTCTCTCTAGTAGTCAACTCAGCCCTGGTAAAAAGCTGGTGTCGTCACTCTGCCTTCTCTCTCTAGTAGTCAACTCAGCCCCGGTAAAAAGCTGGTGTCGTCACTCTGCCTTCTCTCTCTAGTAGTCAACTCAGCCCCGGTAAAAAGCTGGTGTCGTCGCTCTGCCTTCTCCAGGGGCATGTTGAGGTAAATTTACTAACCGAGAGGGTTGAATTATGTAATTTATTGGTGGGCTGGAAGGCGCACTCTTGTCTTTTCTATTCCGAGGTTGTTTACTCGCAATATCAGATATTAAGATGACTTTTTATAATGCATGTATACTGAGGTTGAGGTTCTGACTAGTGATAATTTACCCGGGGTTCAATACCTGCTATAGTCACTATTATTTTGCTCTCCCAAAAGCAACACAGCCCTAAAACGAGATATATAGCTAACTAAAGTCATGTTAATGAGTGACCATTTTAGAAAATCATGGGACATATAGTCTGTGGTTGCATGCTATTTTATGTTAATCATACTGCTGCTTGTAGCCTATAACTGATGCTTCGTGGTCTTATGCTGCCATCTATTGGAAATATTTAGCAATTAAAAGTTATTAATGCACATTCAGACGTTGGTGAGGCAGCTAAAAAAATGTTAAAAAAATTGAATGTGTCCAGCCTACTTTAGGCGCCCCGAAAATAATATTCAAAAGATTGGTCCTTGGATACAGAGGGGTTAAACACTAAAGTTACCATCCATCTAGTGAAGAGAGGAGAACCGGACAGAGGTAGCCAGCATCCGTCAACGAGAGAGGGAGGATAGGATAACTAGGATGCTGCTGGTAGAGTAGCGAGCTAGCTAGCTTACCGAGCTGTACCGACTAGCTAGGATAACTAGGATGCTGCTGGTAGAATAGCTAGCTAGCTTACCTAGCTGTACCGACTAGCTAGGATAACTAGGATGCTGCTGGTAGAGTAGCTAGCTAGCTTACCTAGCTGTACCGACTAGCTAGGATAACTAGGATGCTGCTGGTAGAGTAGCTAGCTAGCTTACCTAGCTGTACCGACTAGCTAGGATAACTAGGATGCTCCTGGTAGAGTAGCTAGCTAGCTTACCTACAGTGGGGGGAAAAAAGTATTTGATCCCCTGCTGATTTTGTACGTTTGTAATGTTATATAATGATTTGCATTTTAATGAGGGAAATAAGTATTTGACCCCTCTGCAAATCATGACTTAGTACTTGGTGGCAAAACCCTTGTTGGCAATCAGAGGTCAGACGTTTCTTGTAGTTGGTCACCAGGTTTGCATACATCTCAGGAGGGATTTTGTCCCACTCCTTTTTGCAGATCTTCTCCAAGTCATTAAGGTTTCGAGGCTTACGTTTGGCAACTCGAACCTTCAGCTCCATCCACAGATTTTCTGTGGGATTAAGGTCTGGAGACTGGCTAGGCCACTCCAGGACCTTAATGTGCTTCTCCTTGAAGCACTCCTTTGTTGCCTTGGCTGTGTGTTTTGGGTCATTTTCATGCTGGAATACCAATCCACGACCCATTTTCAATGCCCTGGCTGAGGGAAGGATGTTCTCACCCAAGATTTGACAGTACATGGCCCCGTCAAATGATGCGGTGAAGTTGTCCTGTCCAGAAAACACCCCCAAAGCATAATGTTTCCACCTCCATGTTTGACGGTGGAGATGGTGTTCTTGGGGTCATAGGCAGCATTCCTCCTCCTCCAAACACGGCGAATTGAGTTGATGCCAAAGAGCTCCATTTTGGTCTCATCTGACCACAACACTTTCACCAGTTGTCCTCTGAGTCATTCCGATGTTCATTGGCAAACTTCAGACGGGCATGTATATGTATTCTTGAGCAGGGGGACCTTGCGGGCGCTGCAGGATTTCAGTCCTTCACGGCGTAGTGTGTTACCAATTGTTTTCTTGGTGACTATGGTCCCAGCTGCCTTGAGATCATTGACAAGATCCTCCCGTGTAGTTCTGGGCTGATTCCTCACCGTTCTCATGATCATTACAACCCCACGAGGTGAGATCTTGCATGGAGTCCCAGGCCAAGGGATATTGACAGTTCTTTTGTGTTTCTTCCATTTGCGAATAATCGCACAAAATGTTGTCACCTTCTCACCAAGCTGCTTGGCGATGGTCTTGTAGCCCATTCCAGCCTTGTGTAGGTCTACAATGTTGTCCCTGACATCCTTGGAGAGCTCTTTGGTCTTGGCCATGGTGGAGAGTTTGGAATCTGATTGATTGATTGCTTCTGTGGACAGGTGTCCTTTTTACAGGTAACAAGCTGCGGTTAGGAGCACTCCCTTTAAGAGTGTGCCCCTAATCTCAGCTCATTACCTGTATAAAAGACACCTGGGAGCCAGAAATCTTTCTGATTGAGAGGGGGTCAAATACTTATTTCCCTCATTAAAATGCAAATCAATTTATAACATTTCTGACATGTGTTTTTCTGGATATTTTTGTTGTTATTCTGTCTCTCACTGTTCAAATAAACCTACCATTAAAATTATAGACTGATCCTTTCTTTATCAGTGGGCAAACGTACAAAATCAGCAGGGGATCAAAAACGTTTTCCCCCACTGTAGCTGTACCGACTAGCTAGGATAACTAAGATGCTGCTGGTAGAGTAGCTAGCTAGCTTACCTAGCTGTACCAACTAGCTAGGATAACTAGGATGCTGCTGGTAGAGTAGCTAGCTAGCTAGCTTACCCAGCTGTACCGATTAGCTTGGATAACTAGGATGCTGCTGGTAGAGTAGCTAGCTAGCTTACCTAGCTGTACCGACTAGCTAGGATAACTAGGATGCTGCTGGTAGAGTAGCTAGCTAGCTTACCTAGCTGTACCGACTAGCTTGGCTAGCTAGCAGGACGTTCGTCTGTCGTTTGTCTCGATGATGATGACGAATCCGGTGAACCACAAAATGAAACAAGGATAGAGAGTGAAAAGGATCTGGCTACACTCATACTGTCCCTGACCGTAAAGCAAAAAGCTAATTGAACAATAAACTTCGGCGTCTCAACACTGTAGTGAACTCCATCGTTATTCCCCAAGATCACCTCAGCAAACTCTAACTGGACAATATGCTTGGCGCCACATCGTACGGGGACGGGGACAGTTCCAGAACGCGGACATGAGCAGTGCCACACAATCAACTAAACCCTGTCTTTACAGTGGGTTACATTAGTAATATTCATTTTTCTTTATGTTTAAACAAACATTTTTTTATAACAATATTTTGAGATCTGGGCCCATATCCACAAAGTGTCTCAGAGTAGAAAATTGGTCGTATAAGTGCTGAGAATAAAGACATTTTACACTTATGGGTATAAATGAAAGCAATGCATGAAGTCTCTAGTCCCACCTAGTCGGCAGATATTTAGGACACATCGTGAGCTGTCCTAAGTAGTTAAGAGTTAACAGCAGGTGTCTTGATAATACTATAGAATAATGCAGCGAGTCAGTGGTTCCTGCTCCACATGTAATTGCTTTGGAGTAGTTAAAAATAATGTTTTGATATTTCTATATAATCAATCCACAAATAATATAGTCCTACATGCAACAGTATGTCTTGTGCTTTTGGCAATGATTTATGCATAATATTTATGTATCACAAGTGATACCATGTATGTCTGCATAGCATTTTGTCTTCATTTTGGCAGATTAACGAGCTGTGGCAGGAGTTGGACCTGTGGCTGGTTTGAATCCCGGTCCGAGCGCTGGAAAAAACAGGTGGAATTGATCTGACCACTGGAGAGCTGCTGGGTTCACATCCTCAAAACATTAACATTTTGTTGAACATAACTCGAGAGGTTCTTCTTCACTGAACCCACAAATATATATAACTTTTAGTGATTCCATATATTAAGGAAGTGATAGAAGCCTTTTTGGTTCTATAAGGAACCTTCTTTTCTAAGAGTGTAAAATTAACACGTTTTTCTTTTGTTGATTATTTAATTATCTACATCATGTTATTTCAAGTTATCCCTTTGGAGTGCAACATCACGTTGTTAAAAAATTATCCTAAATTGGGCATGGCTTTAAAATGGGTAATTGAATGCATCTAGGGTGTTCCAGCAAAACAATGGATATATAGCGTTTTGCAATAAAAATACAAATTATACACAATCTAAAGCTATTAATTAAAAATCTGAGAACAGTAATATTGAAGGTACCCATAAGCAACCATTTCTGATTAAAAAACAAAAGTGAACATTTTTGGAAATATCATTTTTGAAATAAACTATTAATAATTCTTAAACAAAATTGTCATCTCACCTCTTTGATTTGGTGTCATGTTCCCCAGAGAGACTCATTTTAGAGAACTGACCCCTAAACAGAGATCCAGCATGTTGGTTGTGGTTAACACAGGGACAACTAAACAGAGATCCAGCATGTTGGTTGTGGTCAACACAGTAACAACTAAACAGAGATCCAACATGTTGGTTGTGGTTAACACAGTGACAACTAAACAGAGATCCAGCATGTTGGTTGTGGTTAACACAGTGACAACTAAACAGAGATCCAGCATGTTGGTTGTGGTTAACACAGTAACAACTAAACAGAGATCCAGCGTGTTGGTTGTGGTTAACACAGTGACAACTAAACAGAGATCCAGCATGTTGGTTGTGGTTAACACAGTGACAACTAAACAGAGATCCAGCATGTTGGTTGTGGTTAACACAGTGACAACTAAACAGAGATCCAGCATGTTGGTTAACACAGTGACAACTAAACAGAGATCCAGCATGTTGGTTGTGGTTAACACAGTGACAACTAAACAGAGATCCAGCATGTTGGTTGTGGTTAACACAGTGACAACTAAACAGAGATCCAGCATGTTGGTTGTGGTTAACACAGGGACAACTAAACAGAGATCCAGCATGTTGGTTGTGGTTAACACAGGGACAACTAAACAGAGATCCAGCATGTTGGTTGTGGTTAACACAGTAACAATTAAACAGAGATCCAACATGTTGGTTAACACAGTGACAACTAAACAGAGATCCAGCATGTTGGTTAACACAGTAACAACTAAACAGAGATCCAACATGTTGGTTGTGGTTAACACAGTGACAACTAAACAGATTTCCAGCATGTTGGTTGTGGTTAACACAGTGACAACTAATTATTGATTGTCAATTGTTCTCATTTATTCATTATCTCTTTGAGAAATAAAACATTTACTAACAGACATAAAAACAGTCAGGTGATTTATAGCATCACATGAACATGTTGTTGTGACATTTCATCTCCATGGTAACTGTCAATAATAATAATAAGTTACTGTTTGTTAAGGTAGTTATAGACAGAACAACAACAATAACAATAATAATATTAATAACAATAATAATAATAATAAGTTACTGTTTGTTAAGGTAGTTATAGACAGTACAGCAACAATAACCATAATACAAATAATAATAATAATAATAATAATAATAATAATAAGTCACTGTTTGTTAAGGAAGTTATAGACAGTACAGCAACAATAATAATAATAATAATAATAATAATATTAATAATTATATTAATAATAATAATAATTATAACTATAATAATAATAATAATAATAATAATAATAACAACAATAATAATAATAATAATAATAATAATAATAATAATAAGTCACTGTTTGTTAAGGTAGTTATAGACAGAACAGCAACAACAATAATAATAATAATAATAATAATAATAATAATAATAAAAATAATAAGTCTGTTTGTTAAGGTAGTTATAGACAGTATAGCAACAATAATATTAATAACTATAATAATAATAATAATAATAATAATAATAATAAGTCACTGTTTGTTAAGGTAGTTATAGACAGTACAGCAACAACTATAATAATAATAATAATAATAATAATAATAATAATAATAATAATAATAATAATAATAATAATAATAATAATAATAATAACAATAATAATAATAATAATAATAATAATAATAATAAGTCACTGTTTGTTAAGGTAGTTATAGACAGTACAGCAACAACTATAATAATAATAATAATAATAATAATAATAATAATAATAACAATAATAATAATAATAATAATAATAATAATAATAATAATAATAATAACAATAATAATAATAATAATAATAATAATAATAAGTCACTGTTTGTTAAGGTAGTTATAGACAGTACAGCAACACAAGGCCATGTCTCACACTTATTTTTATTAATTAAAATTAGGATATTTATTGTCTTTCAATCTGTTCTTTTCTAAATGTATCTGAGAATGTAGACAGAAGGGCTAAAACGGACATGATTGATCTGAGGGGGAAATCATTGATCCATTCAGAAAGTTTATTTGCAACAAGTAAGAGATTGTATATTATGTAATGTAGGCTAGGTTATAATGTATAGTAGTGGGTTGTTAGTGATATGTAAAGTAGACTAGGTTATAATGTATAGTAGTGGTTGTTAGTGATGTGTAGATGTTATATTATGTAAAGTAGGCTAGGTTATAATGTATAGTAGTGGGTTGTTAGTGATATGTAGATGTTATATTATGTAAAGTAGACTAGGTTATAATGTATAGTAGTGGGTTGTTAGTGATATGTAGATGTTATATTATGTAAAGTAGACTAGGTTATAATGTATAGTAGTAGTTTGTTAGTGATATGCAGATCAAGGTCTATACCTCAGCTATAGCCAAGATATCATAGATGACCAGTTTAAACCTGTTCAGATCTGTTCACATAAACTATCAGTAGCAGGACTGATCACCTACAAATCAGTTTTCAGTCTAAATACCAGAGCATGTAGCCTAGACCTGATATGTTCACAACATTTCCTACAGAGACCTTCAGGTCAGTCAGCATGATAAAGGATCATATCTCATTTCCTACAGAGACCTTCAGGTCAGTCAGCATGATAAAGGATCATATCTCAAGCTTTGTCTGACCACAACATAACTTTATAATAGTTATATTTAGCCTACAGTAGACTTACCAGTCTGCCTGTCTTTCCTTCAAATCAACACATTTATCCAACTTCTAATGTTGCTGACAAGTGTTTGCCACAGTTTCAACAGCCTTTTTGTAACTGCGGAGGCTACTTTTAGTTTCATATGAGGAAATCACATAACTCCTGACAGTCATGTGATGCGGACGCCTGTTTTCTTGCAGAGGAGGTAGCCTCTATTACAGACTCCAAAAGCCTTTTTAAATCTCAAATACAATACAAGTTTAAAATGAACTGCATTGCAGCATCGTTGTCCTGCAACAGGATGGTCAAATTCAGATCCTACATCTGTACAGAGATTGTTTTAATCTGAATAAGACCGTTTGAGTTATTAGCAATGAAGGTGCAACTGTCAGCTGCTGTAAACCTATGTGACTGGATGTTATGACCCCCATCTGAAAAGTTTATATCCTTATGCTGTGGCCCCCAATAACTGGCCACCTGGCCCATAGAGACTAAAGGACTATGCTGTGGCCCTCACCAACTGGACATCTGGCCCATAGAGACTAAAGGACTATGCTGTGGCCCTCACCAACTGGCCACCTGGCCCATAGAGACTAAAGGACTATGCTGTGGCCCTCACCAACTGGCCACCTGGCCCATAGAGACTAAAGGACTATGCTGTGGCCCTCACCAACTGGCCACCTGGCCCATAGAGACTAAAGGACTATGCTGTGGCCCTCACCATCTGACCATCTGGTCCATGGAGACTAAAGGACTATGCTGTGGCCCTCACCAACTGGACATCTGGCCCATAGAGACTAAAGGACTATGCTGTGGCCCTCACCAACTGGCCACCTGGCCCATAGAGACTAAAGGACTATGCTGTGGCCCTCACCAACTGGCCACCTGGCCCATAGAGACTAAAGGACTATGCTGTGGCCCCACCAACTGGCCATCTGGCCCATAGAGATTAAAGGACTATGCAATTTATGCTGCACACTGCATTAAGCCATCTCTAAACTGGGGGAAGGTATTGGGAAGGTAGAAAGATAACAGTGTTTATGAGACATGGGGGAAGGTAGAAAGATAACAGTGAGACATGGAGGAAGGTAGAAAGATAACAGTGAATATGAGACATGGAGGAAGGTAGAAAGATAACAGTGAATATGAGACATGGAGGAAGGTAGAAAGATAACAGTGAATATGAGACATGGAGGAAGGTAGAAAGATAACAGTGAATATGAGACATGGAGGAAGGTAGAAAGATAACAGTGAATATGAGACATGGAGGAAGGTAGAAAGATAACAGTGAATATGAGACATGGGGGAAGGTAGAAAGATAACAGTGAATATGAGACATGGGGGAAGGTAGAAAGATAACAGTGAATATGAGACATGGGGGAAGGTAGAAAGATAACAGTGAATATGAGACATGGGGGAAGGTAGAAAGATAACAGTGAATATGAGACATGGAGGAAGGTAGAAAGATAACAGTGAATATGAGACATGGGGGAAGGTAGAAAGATAACAGTGAATATGAGACATGGAGGAAGGTAGAAAGATAACAGTGAATATGAGACATGGGGGAAGGTAGAAAGATAACAGTGAGACATGGAGGAAGGTAGAAAGATAACAGTGAATATGAGACATGGGGGAAGGTAGAAAGATAACAGTGAATATGAGACATGGGGGAAGGTAGAAAGATAACAGTGAATATGAGACATGGAGGAAGGTAGAAAGATAACAGTGAATATGAGACATGGGGGAAGGTAGAAAGATAACAGTGAATATGAGACATGGAGGAAGGTAGAAAGATAACAGTGAATATGAGACATGGGGGAAGGTAGAAAGATAACAGTGAATATGAGACATGGAGGAAGGTAGAAAGATAACAGTGAATATGAGACATGGGGGAAGGTAGAAAGATAACAGTGAGACATGGAGGAAGGTAGAAAGATAACAGTGAATATGAGACATGGGGGAAGGTAGAAAGATAACAGTGAATATGAGACATGGAGGAAGGTAGAAAGATAACAGTGAATATGAGACATGGAGGAAGGTAGAAAGATAACAGTGAATATGAGACATGGGGGAAGGTAGAAAGATAACAGTGAATATGAGACATGGAGGAAGGTAGAAAGATAACAGTGAATATGAGACATGGAGGAAGGTAGAAAGATAACAGTGAATATGAGACATGGGGGAAGGTAGAAAGATAACAGTGAATATGAGACATGGGGGAAGGTAGAAAGATAACAGTGAATGTGAGACATGGGGGAAGGTAGAAAGATAACAGTGAATATGAGACATGGAGGAAGGTAGAAAGATAACAGTGAATATGAGACATGGGGGAAGGTAGAAAGATAACAGTGAATATGAGACATGGGGGAAGGTAGAAAGATAACAGTGAATATGAGACATGGGGGAAGGTAGAAAGATAACAGTGAATATGAGACATGGAGGAAGGTAGAAAGATAACAGTGAGACATGGAGGAAGGTAGAAAGATAACAGTGAATATGAGACATGGGGGAAGGTAGAAAGATAACAGTGAATATGGGACATGGGGGAAGGTAGAAAGATAACAGTGAATATGAGACATGGGGGAAGGTAGAAAGATAACAGTGAGACATGGAGGAAGGTAGAAAGATAACAGTGAATATGAGACATGGGGGAAGGTAGAAAGATAACAGTGAATATGAGACATGGAGGAAGGTAGAAAGATAACAGTGAATATGAGACATGGAGGAAGGTAGAAAGATAACAGTGAATATGAGACATGGAGGAAGGTAGAAAGATAACAGTGAATATGAGACATGGGGGAAGGTAGAAAGATAACAGTGAATATGAGACATGGAGGAAGGTAGAAAGATAACAGTGAATATGAGACATGGGGGAAGGTAGAAAGATAACAGTGAATATGAGACATGGGGGAAGGTAGAAAGATAACAGTGAATATGAGACATGGGGGAAGGTAGAAAGATAACAGTGAATATGACTGCATACATGTTTTCTCCTTCTTATAGTGTTCTTACAAAGCTGTGTTCTGTGGTTTATCAGCTGGTTTACTGAAACTGTCACGTCTCCTCCAGCTCCCCCCCCCCCCCCCCCCCCCCCGGCGCGTGCATCACTCCTATCATCCATTACGCACGCCTGCTTTCCCTCGTCACGCACATCAGCGTTATTGGACTCACCTGGACTCCCTCATCACCTGTTTATTTCCTCCCCTGTATTTGTCAGTTCCCTGCTCTGTTCCCCGCTGCTGTATT
The DNA here is from genome assembly GCF_965601325.2 of Salmo salar. Classification (NCBI taxonomy): domain Eukaryota; kingdom Metazoa; phylum Chordata; class Actinopteri; order Salmoniformes; family Salmonidae; genus Salmo; species Salmo salar. The sequence goes on along the minus strand of NW_027675325.1, from coordinate 724,410 downwards.
CATTGTTTTTGTCTGTTGCTCGTTTTCTGACGCTGTTCCTGTCTCGTTCCATATTAAGTGTTTGACTCCCCGTACCTGCTTTTGTCTCTCCAGCGTCATCCCATGTGACAGAAACTCTGGTTAGTAGAAGGTGAAGACAATGAATGATCTCAGTTCCTTAAACTATTCAGCTTTAACCAGTATTGCCCATGTTGCCATGGAGACAAATGATGTGCCCAAAAAACGAATAACTTTCAGTCAACAGTCTCTTCTGTGTAGCTTCACTCCGTAGCCCACATTCTAGTCTGTATAACACAGTGAAGTAGAGGTGGGATAGGGTCAGAAAGGTCAGTATGTTTGATATGCTTGTTATGTCACCTCTGTCCATTATAACACAGTGAAGTAGAGGTGGGCGCTAAAAGCAGACATGGACAGTGAGACGGTGTGAGGAGGTCAGGGGTCAAACACTAGATCAGGACAGGTAGAAATGGCAGGGCTGGAAATAGACAGAGACACATTCTGATCATGGCAAGACACATCTCCTTCGCATAGAGAGGATCAGGCTGTTGATTGTGGCCTGTGGAATGTTGTCCCACTCCTCTTCAATAGCTGTGAGAAGTTGCTTGATATTGGTGGGAATTGGAACACGCTGTCGTACTCGTCGATCCAGAGCATCCCAAACATGCTCAATGGGTGACATGTCTGGTGAGTACTCAGGCCATGGAAGAACTGTTTTTTTTCAGATTCCAGGAATTGTGTTCAGCGACATCGGGCCCGTGCATTATCATACTTAAACATGAGGTGATTGGTGTGGATGAATGGCACGACAATGGGATCTCATCACGGTATCTCTGTGCATTCAAATTGCCCTCGATTAAATGCACTTGTTTTTGTTGTCCGAAGCTTATGCCCATTCCATAACCTCACCACCACCATAGGGCACTCTGTTCACAAAGTTGACATCAGCAAACCGCTCGCCCACACGATGCCGTACATGTGGTCTGCTTTTTTTAGGCCGGTTGGACGTAATGCCAAATTCTATAAACCAACGTTCAAGGTGATTTAGAGAAATTAGCTTTCAATTTTCTAGCAACATCTCTGTTGGACATTCCTGCAGTCAACATGCCAACTGCACACTCCCTCAAAACAGAGACATCTCTGGTATTGTGTTATGTGAAAAAACTGCACATTTTAGAGTGGACTTTTATTGCCCTCAGCACAAGGTGCACCTGTGTAATGATCACGCTGTTTAATCAGATTGTTGATATGCCACAGCCTGTCAGGTGGTGGATTATCTTGGCAAAGGAGAAATGCTCACTAACAGGGATGTAAAGAAATTTGTGCACAACATTTGACAGAAATAAGCTTTTGTGTGTATGGAACATTTCTGGGATCTTTTATTTCAGCTCATGAAACATGGGACCAACACTTTACATGTTGCCTTTATATTTTAATTCAGTGTATTTACAGGAATAAGCTGGTCCAAACTGGTGTATGTGTGTCATGTGTGTGTTGGTCCAGTGTGTGTGTGTGTGTGTCCAGTGTGTTGGTGTGTGTGTGTGTGTGTGTGTGTGTGGGTCCAGTGTGTGTGTGTGTCCAGTATGTGTGTGTGTGTGTGTGTGTGTGTGTGTGTGTGTGTGTGTGTGTGTGTGTGTGTGTGTGTGTGTGTGTGTGTGGGTCCAGTGTGTGTTTGTGGGTCCAGTGTATGTGGGTCCAGTGTGTGTGTGTGTGTGTGTGTGAGAGTGTGCGTCCCGTGTGTGTGTGTGTGTGTGTGTGTGTGTGTGTGTGTGTGTGTGTGTGTGTGTGTTTGTCCGTGTGTGTGTGTGTGTGTGTGTGTGTGTGTGTGTGTGTGTTTGTCCAGTGTGTGTGTCGAGTTTGTGTGTGTTTTTCTGTCCAGTGTGTGTGTGTGTGTGTGTCTGTCCAGTGTGTGT
>NW_027675325.1:690000-720000 GCF_965601325.2 Salmo salar | reverse complement strand
GGATGTTGAGGTCCAGCAGTGGTCTGAAGGTATGTTAGGTTCAGGAGTGGGATGTTGAGGTCCAGCAGTGGCCTGAAGGTATGTTAGGTTCAGGAGTGGGTTGCTGAGGTCCAGCAGTGGTCTGAAGGTATGTTAGGTTCAGGAGTGGCCTGAAGGTATGTTAGGTTCAGGAGTGGGTTGTTGAGGTTCAGCAGTGGCCTGAAGGTATGTTAGATTCAGGAGTGGCCTGAAGGTATGTTAGGTTCAGGAGTGGGTTGGTGAGGTCCAGCAGTGGTCTGAAGGTATGTTAGGTTCAGGAGTGGCCTGAAGGTATGTTAGGTTCAGGAGTGGGTTGGTGAGGTCCAGCAGTGGTCTGAAGGTATGTTAGGTTCAGGAGTAGCCTGAAGGTATGTTAGGTTCAGGAGTGGGTTGGTGAGGTTCAGCAGTGGCCTGAAGGTATGTTAGGTTCAGGAGTGGGTTGTTGAGGTCCAGCAGTGACCTGAAGGTATGTTAGGTTCAGGAGTGGGTTGCTGAGGCCTGAGTCTGATGGTTTTCAGGGTGGGCCCCTATGGACCCCCTCCCAGCAGACTCTGTATGGGATAGGACTGTAGTCAGAAGGTTTTCAGGGTGGGCCCCTTTGGCCCCCCTCCCAGCAGTGTCTGTATGGGATAGGACTGTAGTCAGGTTTTCAGGGTGGGCCCATATGGACCCCCTCCCAGCAGTGTCTGTATGGGATAGGACTGTAGTCAGAAGTGTTTCAGGGTGGGCCCATATGGCCCCCCTCCCAGCAGTGTCTTCTCTCTTCAACTGCTGACCTCATCTGGAGTTGAGTTCCACATCCCTCATTGTCCTGGTACCATAGCAACTGGCCTGCCTTATCAGGAACTGAAACCATATGCTACCCTTTGCCTCCTTACTTAGAAATATGAATTTTCACCAATAACATGTTTGAACAGAATATGATCTTTCTGCACTTCCCCTTGTCTCACTCAGTAACTGTCCATCCCCAAAGTTCCTCTTCAACCTTCATTGAGCCCCTTAACATCTCCATGTATTATTCAGTATGTGATTCAGATTGTTGTGTAATTGTGAGTTGTAATGGAGTCCTTGTTCTCAATGGGACTGCTAAAACAGATAGATAAAGGTGTTAATAAATAAATGCATTCAGCACTAACAGCTCTGAGTGTCTTTCCATCCCTTCCCTAGTATGAATGTATGATTGTGATGTAATAAATATGTGTTGGTGCAGCAGGCCGTTGCTGCTCCTTGCAACATTGTATGTTCAACATCATCTTTCTAAAATGTCACTTGCCAAATCTAACAGTAGCATATCGCTATCTAACAGGAGCCTATCACTATCTAACAGTAACCTATCACTATCTAACAGTAGCCTATCACTATCTAACAGGAGCCTATCGCTATCTAATAGTAGCCTATCACTATCTAACAGCAGCCTATCGCTATCTAACAGTAACCTATCACTATCTAACAGTAACCTATCACTATCTAACAGTAGCCTATCACTATCTAACAGTAGCCTATCACTATCTAACAGGAGCCTATCGCTACCTAACAGGAGCCTATCGCTATCTAATAGTAGCCTATCACTATCTAACAGTAGCCTATCACTATCTAACAGTGGCCTATCACTATCTAACAGGAGCCTATCGCTATCTAACAGTAGCCTATCACTATCTAACAGGAGCCTATCACTATCTAACAGGAGCCTATCGCTATCTAACAGTAGCCTATCACTATCTAACAGGAGCCTATCGCTACCTAACAGGAGCCTATCACTATCTAACAGTAGCCTATCACTATCTAACAGTAGCCTATCACTATCTAACAGTGGCCTATCGCTATCTAACAGTAGCCTATCGCTATCTAACAGGAGCCTATCGCTATCTAACAGTAGCCTATCACTATCTAACAGTAGCCTATCACTATCTAACAGTAGCCTATCACTATCTAACAGTGGCCTATCACTATCTAACAGTAGACTATCACTATCTAACAGTGGCCTATCACTATCTAACAGTAACCTATCACTATCTAACAGGAGCCTATCACTATCTAACAGTAGCCTATCACTATCTAACAGTAACCTATCACTATCTAACAGTAGCCTATCACTATCTAACAGTAGCCTATCGCTATCTAACAGTAGCCTATCACTATCTAACAGGAGCCTATCACTATATAACAGGAGCCTATCACTATCTAACAGTAGCCTATCACTATCTAACAGTAGCCTATCACTATCTAACAGTAGCCTATCACTATCTAACAGTAGCCTATCACTATCTAACAGGAGCCTATCACTATCTAACAGGAGCCTATCACTATCTAACAGTAGCCTATCACTATCTAACAGTAGCCTATCACTATCTAACAGTGGCCTATCACTATCTAACAGGAGCCTATCACTATCTAACAGTAGCCTATCACTATCTAACAGTAGCCTATCACTATCTAACAGTAGCCTATCGCTATCTAAAAGGAGCCTATCACTATCTAACAGGAGCCTATCACTATCTAACAGTAGCCTATCACTATCTAACAGGAGCCTATCACTATCTAACAGTAGCCTATCACTATCTAACAGGAGCCTATCACTATCTAACAGTAGCCTATCACTATCTAACAGTAGCCTATCACTATCTAACAGTAGCCTATCGCTATCTAACAGGAGCCTATCACTATCTAACAGGAGCCTATCACTATCTCACAGGAGCCTATCACTATCTAACAGGAGCCTATCACTATCTAACAGGAGCGTATCACTATCTAACAGTGGCCTATCACTATCTAACAGGAGCCTATCACTATCTAACAGTAGCCTATCACTATCTAACAGGAGCCTATCACTATCTAACAGTGGCCTATCACTATCTAACAGTAGCCTATCACTATCTAACAGTAGCCTATCACTATCTAACAGTAGCCTATCACTATCTAACAGTAGCCTATCACTATCTAACAGTAGCCTATCACTATATAACAGTAGCCTATCACTATCTAACAGGAGCCTATCACTATCTAGCAGTAGCCTATCACTATCTAACAGGAGCCTATCACTATCTAACAGGAGCCTATCACTATCTAACAGTAGCCTATCACTATCTAACAGGAGCCTATCACTATCTAACAGTAGCCTATCACTATCTAACAGTAGCCTATCACTATCTAACAGTAGCCTATCGCTATCTAACAGTAGCCTATCGCTATCTAACAGTAGCCTATCGCTATCTAACAGTAGCCTATCGCTATCTAACAGTAGCCTATCGCTATCTAACAGGAGCCTATCGCTATCTAACAGTAGCCTATCGCTATCTAACAGTAGCCTATCGCTATCTAACAGTAGCCTATCGCTATCTAACAGGAGCCTATCGCTATCTAACAGTAGCCTATCGCTATCTAACAGTAGCCTATCGCTATCTAACAGTAGCCTATCGCTATCTAACAGCAGCCTATCGCTATCTAACAGCAGCCACTCACTATCTAACAGGAGCCTATCGCTATCTAACAGGAGCCTATCGCTATCTAACAGGAGCCTATCGCTATCTAACAGTAGCCTATCACTATCTAACAGTAGCCTATCACTATCTAACAGTAGCCTATCACTATCTAACAGGAGCCTATCGCTATCTAACAGGAGCCTGTCACTATCTAACAGTAGCCTATCACTATCTAACAGTAGCCTATCACTATCTAACAGTAGCCTATCACTATCTAACAGTAGCCTATCACTATCTAACAGGAGCCTAACAGTAGCCTATTACTATCTAACAGTAGCCTATCACTATCTAACAGGAGCCTATCACTATCTAACAGGAGCCTATCACTATCTAACAGGAGCCTATCACTATCTAACAGGAGCCTATCACTATCTAACAGTAGCCTATCACTATCTAACAGTAGCCTATCACTATCTAACAGTAGCCTATCACTATCTAACAGGAGCCTAACAGTAGCCTATCACTATCTAACAGTAGCCTATCACTATCTAACAGGAGCCTATCACTATCTAACAGGAGCCTATCACTATCTAACAGTAGCCTATCACTATCTAACAGGAGCCTATCACTATCTAACAGGAGCCTATCACTATCTAACAGTGGCCTATCACTATCTAACAGTGGCCTATCACTATCTAACAGGAGCCTATCACTATCTAACAGGAGCCTATCACTATCTAACAGTAGCCTATCACTATCTAACAGTAGCCTATCACTATCTAACAGGAGCCTATCACTATCTAACAGGAGCCTATCACTATCTAACAGTAGCCTATCACTATCTAACAGGAGCCTATCACTATCTAACAGTAGCCTATCACTATCTAACAGGAGCCTATCACTATCTAACAGTAGCCTATCACTATCTAACAGTAGCCTATCACTATCTAACAGGAGCCTATCACTATCTAACAGTAACCTATCACTATCTAACAGGAGCCTATCACTATCTAACAGGAGCCTATCACTATCTAACAGTAACCTATCACTATCTAACAGGAGCCTATCACTATCTAACAGGAGCCTATCACTATCTAACAGTAGCCTATCACTATCTAACAGTAGCCTATCACTATCTAACAGTAGCCTATCACTATCTAACAGGAGCCTAACAGTAGCCTATCACTATCTAACAGTAGCCTATCACTATCTAACAGGAGCCTATCACTATCTAACAGGAGCCTATCACTATCTAACAGTAGCCTATCACTATCTAACAGTAGCCTATCACTATCTAACAGGAGCCTAACAGTAGCCTATCACTATCTAACAGTAGCCTATCACTATCTAACAGGAGCCTATCACTATCTAACAGGAGCCTATCACTATCTAACAGTAGCCTATCACTATCTAACAGGAGCCTATCACTATCTAACAGGAGCCTATCACTATCTAACAGTGGCCTATCACTATCTAACAGTAGCCTATCACTATCTAACAGTAGCCTATCACTATCTAACAGGAGCCTATCACTATCTAACAGGAGCCTATCACTATCTAACAGTAGCCTATCACTATCTAACAGGAGCCTATCACTATCTAACAGTGGCCTATCACTATCTAACAGTAGCCTATCACTATCTAACAGGAGCCTATCACTATCTAACAGTAGCCTATCACTATCTAACAGTAACCTATCACTATCTAACAGTAGCCTATCACTATCTAACAGGAGCCTGTCACTATCTAACAGTAACCTATCACTATCTAACAGGAGCCTATCACTATCTAACAGGAGCCTAACAGTAGCCTATCACTATCTAACAGTAGCCTATCACTATCTAACAGGAGCCTATCACTATCTAACAGGAGCCTATCACTATCTAACAGTAGCCTATCACTATCTAACAGGAGCCTATCACTATCTAACAGGAGCCTATCACTATCTAACAGTGGCCTATCACTATCTAACAGTAGCCTATCACTATCTAACAGTAGCCTATCACTATCTAACAGGAGCCTATCACTATCTAACAGGAGCCTATCACTATCTAACAGTAGCCTATCACTATCTAACAGGAGCCTATCACTATCTAACAGTAACCTATCACTATCTAACAGGAGCCTATCACTATCTAACAGTAGCCTATCACTATCTAACAGGAGCCTATCACTATCTAACAGGAGCCTATCACTCGATTTTATGTTTAACTTTAAATCAGTTAACGGTGTATCAATGAAAATCTGATACAGAGTGGAATGTACTGTTGACCAACCCATATATTTCAGCAGGGAAGTGTTCCTCACACCATCATTTCAAATGGTAGGACATGTGTCCTGTTGAAGCTAACTGGCTGATGGTAGGACATGTGCCGTTTGAAGCTAACTGGCTGATGGTAGGACATGTGTCCTGTTGAAGCTAACTGGCTGATGGTAGGACATGTGTCCTGTTGAAGTAAACTGGCTGATGGTAGGACATGTGTCCTGTTGAAGCTAACTGGCTGATGGTAGGACATGTGTCCTGTTGAACCTTACTGGCTGATGGTAGGACATGTGTCCTGTTGAAGCTTACTGGCTGATGGTAGGACATGTGTCCTGTTGAAGCTTACTGGCTGATGGTAGGACATGTGTCCTGTTGAAGCTTACTGGCTGATGGTAGGACAATAACCTAGTATGCCTATTTACAGCAGCATATTAGTAACGGTTGTTGTCGTGTTGAATGGACCAAACTGCAGACGGAATGTGGATACTCATCTTTTTAATATATACGAGCAAAGCATCCACAGGAAAAACAATAACTACTAACTACAGGCTAACAGGCTACATACAAACAAAAGACTAGCGGTGTTAGCACAACCACCCACAAACCCAAGTGACAAACATACTCCTAAATATATGACTAACAATCAGGAACAACGATCCCCAGCTGTTCCTGATCAGGAGTCACAAGACTAACACAGAAACAGACATACTAGACAACACATACAGACTTCTTCTGCCACGTCCTGACCAAAATACTACACCACTACTCCCTCTACTGGTCAGGACGTGACAGTACCCCCCCCTAAAGGTGCAGACCCCGGAATGCACCTTAAAAGAAAACACAAAAATCCCCAATACCACAACAAAAAATAATACCCCCTAAACAAAAAAAGGGAGGGAAGGGAGGGTGGCTGCCGTCAACGACAGCACTGTGCTACACCCTCCCTCCCCAACCCACCTATCCTGGAGGTGGCTCTGGTTCCGGCCTCCTGCCCTCCAGGTTGTAGGCAGACTCATTGGGGTCCTGGTCGTAGACAGACTCAATTTGTTGTGGCTCGTGGGCAGGTTCCCTCATTTCCACACTGTAGGCAGACTCATTTACAACACAGTTAGTCAATTTCAGTTCCGGGTCGCAGGCAGACTCACCCGGTTCCGGGTCACAAGCAGACCCCCTCGGTTCCGGGTTGCAGGCAGGCTCCCTCGGTTCCGGGTCACAGGCAGACCCCTCTGGTTCCGGGTCGCAGGCAGTCTCCCTCGGTTCCGGACTAGACACTGTTGCCGGATACTCTGGACTGCACACTGTTGCCGGATACTCTGGACTGCACACTGGTGCCGGATACTCTGGACTGCACACTGGTGCCGGATACTCTGGACTGCACACTGGTGCCGGATACTCTGGACTGCACACTGGTGCCGGGCTCTTGAGGCTGGGCCGACGCACTGGAGGCCTGGTGCGTGGGGCTGGTAGAGGTGGTACCAGGCTGAAAACACGCACCCTAGGGCTAGTGCGAGGAGCGGGAACAGGCTGAATAGGACTAGGCCGACTCATGCTCTATTTGGATAGACAGTGAGAATTCAGTACATAACTGTCTTGTTATCAGAAATATGCTGTGCTGAACACCATGGTAATAGAGGTGAGGTTATGGACATTGTGTGGATAATGGATATAGGAGGTTGAATGGCCATATAAAGGGTGTAGAATGTTTTAGTTGTATATTTCCCAGGTCCTCAAGGCTCCAAAATCAATATAAAACAGTTTTTATAAACATTTACATACATACACTTGTTTTCTGCCATGAAGCTCTATACACCCCTAGAAAACCTTATATTTTAACAAGCCTTTTCTGCTCATGGAATCCCCCAAATTATTTGTTTTGTTTTTGGGAGCTCAGACTTGTGGCTTGGCACAAAATATATTTGGGGTGAATCAGACATATTTGTGCAATCCCATCCCCCTGGTGGCTATGGGGTACATATCAATTTACAGGCATATTATTATGATATTGGCAAATATATTTGATAAGAATCCAATTAGTGTTCGAAAAATAAACTACAAAATGTGGCCATATTTGTAGTTCCCAGTCAATGATGATTTCAGAAAACACAGATATTGCAAATGCAAACGTCAAAGTGATTCAAATGAATGACAGATGCAGCTACAACAATTGATGAAGACTATCAGACAGGTGCAGCTACAATAATTGATGAAGACTATCAGACAGATGCAGCTACAATAATTGATGAAGACTATCAGACAGATGCAGCTCCAATAATTGATGAAGACTATCAGACAGGTGCAGCTGCAATAATTGATGAAGACTATGAGACAGATGCAGCTACAATAATTGATGAAGACTATGAGACAGGTGCAGCTACAATAATTGATGAAGACTATGAGACAGATGCAGCTACAATAATTGAAGACTATCAGACAGGTGCAGCTACAATAATTGATGAAGACTATGAGACAGATGCAGCTACAATAATTGAAGACTATCAGACAGGTGCAGCTACAATAATTGATGAAGACTATGAGACAGGTGCAACTACAATAATTGATGAAGACTATCAGACAGATGCCGCTACAATAATTGATGAAGACTATCGGACAGGTGCAGCTACAATAATTGATGAAGACTATGAGACAGATGCAGCTGCAATAATTGATGAAGACTATGAGAAGGATGCAGCTACAATAATTGATGAAGACTATGAGACAGATGCAGCTACAATAATTGATGAAGACTATGAGAAGGATGCAGCTACAATAATTGATGAAGACTATGAGACAGATGCAGCTACAATAATTGATGAAGACTATGAGACAGATGCAGCTACAATAATTGATGAAGACTATGAGGAGGATGCAGATACAATAATTGATGAAGACTATGAGACAGGTGCAGCTACAATAATTGATGAAGACTATCAGAAAGTAATAATACAAATCTGATACCTTTCCAACAAAGGAAGTATCAATGTCACGCAACATAACCTTAGCAGGGATCCAAACCTGCATGTTGACCATTCTCCCTCTTTATATGTCAGATAACCTTAGCAGGGATCCAAACCTGCATGTTGACCATTCTCCCTCTTTATATGTCAGATAACCTTAGCAGGGATCCAAACCTGCATGTTGACCATTCTCCCTCTTTATATGTCAGATAACCTTAGCAGGGATCCAAACCTGCATGTTGACCATTCTCCCTCTTTATATGTATTGTATTCTACCACCTGATAGAATGGTAATGTATTGTATTATTACACCTGATAGAATGGTAATGTATTGTATTCTACCACCTGATAGAATGGTAATGTATTATATTCTACCACCTGATAGAATGGTAATGTATTGTATTCTACCACCTGATAGAATGGTAATGTATTGTATTCTACCACCTGATAGAATGGTAATGTATTGTATTCTACCACCTGATAGAATGGTAATGTATTGTATTATTACACCTGATAGAATGGTAATGTATTGTATTCTACCACCTGATAGAATGGTAATGTATTGTATTCTACCACCTGATAGAATGGTAATGTATTGTATTCTACCACCTGATAGAATGGTAATGTATTGTATTATTACACCTGATAGAATGGTAATGTATTGTATTCTAACACCTGATAGAATGGTAATGTATTATATTCTACCACCTGATAGAATGGTAATGTATTATATTATTACACCTGATAGAATGGTAATGTATTATATTATTACACCTGATAGAATGGTAATGTATTATATTCTACCACCTGATAGAATGGTAATGTATTATATTCTACCACCTGATAGAATGGTAATGTATTATATTCTAACACCTGATAGAATGGTAATGTATTGTATTCTACCACCTGATAGAATGGTAATGTATTATATTCTACCACCTGATAGAATGGTAATGTATTGTATTCTACCACCTGATAGAATGGTAATGTATTATATTCTACCACCTGATAGAATGGTAATGTATTGTATTCTACCACCTGATAGAATGGTAATGTATTGTATTATTACACCTGATAGAATGGTAATGTATTGTATTCTACCACCTGATAGAATGGTAATGTATTTTAGTCGTTGCCTCAGACATAGCAATACATGCTGTTGATAACTTGGTTGACTTTCACTGTCATTGCTGGTACATTAATAAACAACTAAGATAACATGCTGTACTATAGAGATGGCAGCCCAGACTAGCATTGTGGACAGTGACAAATGGAAGATAGGTCCATGTACCTTTGCACTCATTTGGTTTCTGTCTTTCTGGCCCTCTGCAGTGCCAGTGTCCTCCTCCATGTTATTTGGTTTCTGTCTTTTCTGTTCCTCTGCAGTGCCAGTGTCCTCCTCCATGTAATTTGGTTTCTGTCTTTCTGGCCCTCTGCAGTGCCAGTGTCCTCCTCCATGTTATTTGGTTTCTGTCTTTCTGGCCCTCTGCAGTGCCAGTGTCCTCCTCCATGTTATTTGTTTTTTTCCGTTTTCATCAGGAATCTTGTTCCAAAGGCAGCTCTGCAGAGTGGTGACTAGCTGCCACAGACACAAAGTCATAAAATCTGTTTTTAAACCCTAACCACAATGCTAACCCTAATGCCTAACCCAGGGTTCTCCAACTGGCGGCCCGCGGGCCAAATCTGGCCGCCAACAATATTATTTGGCCCCTACAAAGCCCACCAAATAAATTTATATTTTGTTCATTCAAAAAATCAATTAAAAATGTTTTATCTTGCACCTGAGATGCAAAAAGTCCCAAAAGCAATGTCCCAAGAAGGATGTGACCTCACTACATTATGCAAAAGTTACATTTTTAACTTCATTCATGAGGGGCGGCAGGATAGCCTAGTGGTTAGAGCATTGGACTAGTAACCGAAAGGTACAAATCTGTTGTTCTGCAGAGGGCCAGTTAACCCACATTTCCTAGGCCGTCATTGAAAACAAGAATGTTCTTAACTGACTTGCCTAGTTAAATAAAAAAATGGAGAGAGAATGCAGGAGACAGTCAACTAATAAAGCAGGCCATTTAGTGGTGTTGAAATGTAAAGCTGCAACCACAGCGTAATCAATAGGAGGTGAACAGTGCCTGGTGCTGAAAATATAGATAACTTGTTATGCAAGTGGCGCCAATCAACAGGTGGAGAAAAACTACACCAGTCGAGTAATTCATTTCAACAATAATCTTCATTTTAATTTGACTTTACAAACAACAAGAGGGCTTAATTTGAGTCAATGTCTTCAGAGCGAAGGCCCATATAAATAACTGGCTGAGCTAGGCTGTGTGGGGGCGAAGGCCCATATAAATAACTTAACTGTCTGAGCTAGGCTATGTTGGGGTGAAGGCCCATATAAATAACTTAACTGTCTGAGCTAGGCTATGTTGGGGTGAAGGCCCATATAAATAACTTAACTGGCTGAGCTAGGCTGTGTGGGGGCACAGGCCCATATAAATAACTTAACTGGCTGAGCTAGGCTGTGTGGGGGCGAAGGCCCATATAAATAACTGGCTGAGCTAGGCTGTGTGGGGGCGAAGGCCCATATAAATAACTGGCTGAGCTAGGCTGTGTGGGGGCGAAGGCCCATATAAATAACTGGCTGTGCTAGGCTATGTGGGGGCGAAGGCCCATATAAATAACTTAACTGGCTGAGCTAGGCTGTGTGGGGGCGAAGGCCCATATAAATAACTGGCTGAGCTAGGCTGTGTGGGGGCGAAGGCCCATATAAATAACTGGCTGAGCTAGGCTGTGTGGGGGCGAAGGCCCATATAAATAACTTAACTGTCTGAGCTAGGCTATGTGGGGGCGAAGGCCCATATAAATAACTTAACTGGCTGAGCTAGGCTGTGTGGGGGCGAAGGCCCATATAAATAACTTAACTGGCTGAGCTAGGCTGTGTGGGGGCGAAGGCCCATAATTTAACTTAACTGGCTGAGCTAGGCTGTGTGGGGGCGAAGGCCCATATAAATAACTTAACTGGCTGTGCTAGGCTGTGTGGCTTAACAGCATCTTTCACAAGAAAACAAAATGGCCTGATAGAAGAGGGATTTGTATTTATTTATTAGGCCGAGTTACAACTGCATCATGGCCAAAAAGGCAGCATCCTACATAAAACAATAATTTAAGAAAAACAGGTGATGTCTGTGTCTGAGTGTCTGTAGCCCTGTATCAGGAGTCTGGGATAATCTGAGTGTCTGTAGCCCTGTATCAGAGTGACCAGAGTAACCTGAGTGTCTGTAGCCCTGTATCAGAGTGACCAGAGTAACCTGAGTGTCTGTAGCCCTGTATCAGGAGTCTGGGGATAACCTGAGTGTCTGTAGCCCTGTATCAGAGTGACCAGAGTAACCTGAGTGTCTGTAGCCCTGTATCAGAGTGACCAGAGTAACCTGAGTGTCTGTAGCCCTGTACCAGAGTGACCAGAGTAACCTGAGTGTCTGTAGCCCTGTATCAGGAGTCTGGGATAACCTGAGTGTCTGTAGCCCTGTACCAGAGTGACCAGAGTAACCTGAGTGTCTGTAGCCCTGTATCAGAGTGACCAGAGTAACCTGAGTGTCTGTAGCCCTGTACCAGAGTGACCATAGTAACCTGAGTGTCTGTAGCCCTGTATCAGAGTAACCTGAGTGTCTGTAGCCCTGTACCAGGAGTCTGGGGATAACCTGAGTGTCTGTAGCCCTGTATCAGGAGTCTGGGATAACCTGAGTGTCTGTAGCCCTGTATCAGAGTAACCTGAGTGTCTGTAGCCCTGTATCAGAGTGACCAGAGTAACCTGAGTGTCTGTAGCCCTGTATCAGAGTAACCTGAGTGTCTGTAGCCCTGTATCAGGAGTGACCAGAGTAACCTGAGTGTCTGTAGCCCTGTATCAGGAGTCTGGGATAACCTGAGAGTCTGTAGCCCTGTATCAGAGTGACCAGAGTAACCTGAGTGTCTATAGCCCTGTATCAGGAGTCTGGGATGACCTGCTCCTGTAACGATAAAACAAACAGAAAATACTGTCAGCATGACACCTAAAATAGCCATTGATAAGCACTAATAATCACAATAATAATAATAACAATAATAACAATTATAATAATAATAATAATAATAATTACTATAATGTTAGTAGCCTATATGACTATTTATTAAATACTAAGTTATTTACTTAATGGGAAAAGTTGCATTTCCCCTTGGACACGATCTTGTGGATGTCAGGTGAGAGGGATGTGATGTTGATGAGCAGGCAGTCCTCGGTTGCCTTATGTGAAAGCCGGTTCCTGTCGTGAGTCGATTGCATTCATAGAGGAAAAGGAGGACTCACAGGTGTAAGATGATCCAAACATAGTTAGCACATAAAAGGAATGGTGATGACTACAACAACGATGGTGGTCAGCTGCTGCCCTCATTGGGTATAGCGAGCACCATCCCCCTCTCTCTCCCTCCATCCCCCTCTCTCTCCCTCTATCCCCCTCTCTCCCCCTCCATCCCCCTCTCTCTCCCCCATCCCCCTCTCTCTCCCTCCTTCCCCCTCTCTCTCCCTCTATCCCCCTCTCTCTCCCCCATCCCCCTCTCTCTCCCTCCATCCCCCTCTCTCTCCCTCCTTCCCACTCTCTCTCCCTCCATCCCCCTCTGTCTCCCTCCATCCCCCTCTCTCCCCCTCCATCCCCCTCTCTCTCCCTCCATCCCCCTCTCTCTCCCTCCATCCCCCTCTCTCTCCCTCCTTCCCACTCTCTCTCCCTCCATCCCCCTCTCTCTCCCTCCATCCCCCTCTCTCTCCCTCCATCCCCCTCTCTCCCCCTCCATCCCCCTCTCTCTCCCTCCATTCCCCTCTCTCTCCCTCCATCCCCCTCTCTCTCACCCAGGTTCTGTTATCTCAGGTCATAAATTCCTGGAGGAGACTCTCTCCCTCGTGCAGTATAGAGAGAGGGTTTCACACTCTGATGGATGAGACAATGCAAGCCATTCATTTGTGGGGCGATTTCCTTCAACCTGCTGACCAGGCCCCTGTGTCTGTCCACCATAGCAGGAGCCCTGACGGTGATCACAAAGTTGACTTTTTCGAATGACAGGCCATGCTACGTAAACAATTGTTCCAGCTTTGTGAATAGGATGTCCCCGGCGGTGTGTCCTTCCAGGGGAACGTCCCCGGCGGTGTGTCCTTCCAGGGGAACGTCCCCGGTGGTGTGTCCTTCCAGGGGACCGTCCCCGGAGGTGTGTCCTTCCAGGGGACCGTCCCCGGAGGTGTGTCCTTCCAGGGGAACGTCCCCGGTGGTGTGTCCTTCCAGGGGAACGTCCCCGGTGGTGTGTCCTTCCAGGGGAACGTCCCCGGTGGTGTGTCCTTCCAGGGGAACGTCCCCGGTGGTGTGTCCTTCCAGGGGACCGTCCACGGTGGTGTGTCCTTCCAGGGGACCGTCCCCGGCGGTGTGTCCTTCCAGGGAAACGTCCACGGTGGTGTGTCCTTCCAGGGGACCGTCCCCGGAGGTGTGTCCTTCCAGGGGGATGTCCCCGGTGGTGTGTCCTTCCAGGGAAACGTCCACGGTGGTGTGTCCTTCCAGGGGACCGTCCCCGGAGGTGTGTCCTTCCAGGGGAACGTCCCCGGTGGTGTGTCCTTCCAGGGGAACATCCCCGGCGGTGTGTCCTTCCAGGGGAACGTCCCCGGTGGTGTGTCCTTCCAGGGGAACATCCCCGGCGGTGTGTCCTTCCAGGGGAACGTCCCCGGCGGTGTGTCCTTCCAGGGGAACGTCCCCGGCGGTGTGTCCTTCCAGGGAACGTCCCCGGTGGTGTGTCCATCCAGGGGAACGTCCCCGGTGGTGTGTCCTTCCCATGAAAATAACGGACATATACACACAACTGTGCTACATCGGTGTTGTCAGTACTCTCATCAATAGCCAGGGGAAAATGCTCAGCCTGACTGAGCCCCTCCAGAACAATCCTATGCACATCATCCGCCAGAGCACAGACACGGCGTCCGGCTGATGTCACAGACAGGGGCACCTGTTTGACAGACGCGATTATGCTATCCATAGACTTGTCTGTAGCCAATTCCTCCAAAACTGTCACCATGCATTTTTTAAACAGCTCTGCGTCTGTGAAGGGCATGTTGTGTTTGGTTAGAACCCAGGATGCTTTTAGGAAAGCACTTGGACCTTCTGTTGTTGGATCAGGCCACGAAGGAGGATTCTAATGCCGTGTTTGTAGCTTGTAGTTAATGCTTCAGTGTTTCTGCTTCAGGCCTCTGTCTGGGGCGGGAAGGCCACTTTCAAAGTACCATGTTTAGATTCATAATGCCATCTGAGATTGAATTATTTGCAAACAATGACATTTTCATTGCAAACAAGACACTCTGGCTTGGCATTGGAGAAAGATGGTAAGATGAATGGATATCTCTCTGTCCGTTCTTCCCTGAAACTTTATTTTCATTATCCACCTTTCTTTTGCTACTTTTTGAGAGCGACATGTTCTCTTGCTATCAAGCTAATTGTTCTGAATGAATGTTGATATTAATAAAGTAGTGTAGACTACAGTAGGCTACGTAGACATGTTTTTCCCCAACAATCAACACACAGAGATATAAACAAAAAAATATAATTGAATAGAGATATTGGTGATTTTATGAACTTAATCAGATCTAAATTATTTTATTGTCACTCAATGTACTATGTACTAATCAAATGTGTTAAACGTGTTGTTAAATTTGTAGTGTAGGCGTATTAATTGTGCTAATATTATATGCTAATTATGTTCTGGCCCTCCGACTTTAACTCAGAAAAAAATTCTCCCGATGTCACGTCCTGACCATAGAAAGCTGTTATTTTCTATGGTAGAGTAGGTCAGGGCGTGACAGGGGGGTTTTCTAGTTTCATTTTTCTATGTTGTTTTCTAGTTTCTAGTTCTAGTTTCTATGTTTGGTTTTGTTTGGGATGATCTCCAATTAGAGGCAGCTGGTCATCGTTGTCTCTAATTGGAGATCATACTTAAGTAGGTGTTTTTCCCACCTTTGTTTGTGGGAGATTGTTTTTGAGTAGTGTATGTTTCACCTCTACATCACATTTTTTTTTTGTTCTTTAGTTTATGTGTATGTATTGCATAGTTTCACAGTTCAATAAAATATGTGGAACGATAATCACGCTGCACTTTGGTCCGCTCCTCTCTATGACAACCGTGACACCCGAAGCCAAATCTAGTTGACAAACCCTGTTTTATAGTATGTCATGGCCTTTTCTGGCCAACTGCTGTTATGTTTATGATATACTATGGTGTTGTGTCACTAGACTTTGACCAGATATTATTGCATCCAAAGATCAACTGTACCTAGAACATAGATACAGAGACACTTGTTATCAGGAAGGTGCTCTCTCAGAACAACGGAAAATATCTCAATGACTTGACATGTTCTGGTTGTGAATTCAGGCTACAAGGTAAGAATCTTCCCAGTGATTATTGTAAAGTGTGTAGAGAAATTAAATGTATGGTGTTTTTTTAGTATAGTGACTGACAGTAAAACACTCAGATCTAAAAGTCCATTTCACCTGGGACAGTTATGTGACAGTTCAATCATACAAAATGGCGCTAACTGGGCGTAGGCAAGTCAAATTCAAAAACATATTGTTCATATATCGTATTATACGATTTGTTTATCGTGATTATTTTACAATTTGTAAAAATTTTAATGTATCATAGTTCTAAATCATCTTTCAGAATATCAGAACATTTGTTGTTTTCTAAACTACAATGAGCTCCTGCTTCCTGTGTAATTTGGTATGAAACCACTGAACATACTTTTCTTAACATTGTTATTATGAACTGAATTCAGTAACAGCATAATTATATCATACCTGTTGAACAAAGCAACACACTAGAATGAGAGAAATTATTAAAAGAGAAAGTGACTTATTAATATTATATTGTTGTTGTTAAATTGTTTTATTATTATTAGTTCCACTACATGGAGAAATTGTGAAAAATATTAAATCACCTAACTGTTTGGATGTGTCTTTCTATGTCTGTTAGTAAATGTTTTATTTCTAAGAGATAATGAATAAAAGAGAACAATTGACCTTCAATAATTAGTTGGCCCTGTGTTAATCACAACCAACATGCTGGATCTCTGTTTAGTTGTCACTGTGTTAACCAACATGCTGGATCTCTGTTTAGTTGTCACTGTGTTAACCACAACCAACATGCTGGATCTCTGTTTAGTTGTCACTGTGTTAACCACAACCAACATGCTGGATCTCTGTTTAGTTGTTACTGTGTTAACCACAACCAACATGCTGGATCTCTGTTTAGTTGTCACTGTGTTAACCACAACCAACATGCTGGATCTCTGTTTAGTTGTTACTGTGTTAACCACAACCAACATGCTGGATCTCTGTTTAGTTACTGTGTTAACCACAACCAACATGCTGGATCTCTGTTTAGTTGTCACTGTGTTGACCACAACCAACATGCTGGATCTCTGTTTAGGGTCAGTTCTCTAAAATGAGTCTCTCTGGGGAACATGACACCAAATCTAAGAGGTGAGATGACAATTTTGTTTAAGAATTATTCATAGTTTATTTCAAAAATGATATTTCCAAAAATGTTCACATTTGTTTTTTAATCAGAAATGGTTGCTAATGGGTACCTTCAATATTCCTGTTCTCAGATTATTTATGAATTTCTTTAGATTGTGTATAAAAAATGTTTTATTGCAAAACTCTATATATCCATTGTTTTGCTGGAACACCCTAGATGCATTCAATTGCCCATTTTAAAGCCATGCCCAATTTAGGATTATGTTTTAACAACGTGATGTTGCGCTCCAAAGGGATATCTTGAAATAACATGATGTAGATAATTAAATAATCAAAAGAAAAACTTGTTAATTTTACACTCTTAGAAAAGAAGGTTCCTTATAGAACCAAAAAGGCTTCTATCACTTCCTTAATATATGGAACCACTAAAAGTGATATATATTTTGGGGTTCAGTGAAGAAGAACCTCTAGAGTTCTGATCAATGAAAGGTGAATGTTTTGAGGATGTGAACCCAGCAGCCCTCCAGTGGTCAGATCAATTCCTCCTGTTTTTTCCAGCACCCGGACACTGTTTTATGGATTGATCATATAGAAATATAAAACATTATTTTTACGACTCCAAAGTATTTACATGTGGTGCAGGAACCACTGACTCGCTGCATTATTCTATAGTATTATCAAGATACCTGCTGTTAACTCTTAACTACTTAGGACAGCTCACGAGGTGTCCTAAATATCTGCCGACTAGGTAGGACTAGAGACTTCATGCATAGCTTTAATTTATACCCATAAGTGTCAAATGTCTTTATTCTCAGCACTTATATGACCAATTCTCTACTCTGAGACGCTTTGTGGACATGGGCCCAGATCTCAAAATATTGTTATAATAAATGTTTGTTTAACATAATAATAAAAAATGAATATCACTAATGTAACCCACTGTAAAGACTGGGTTTAGTTGATTGTGTGGCACTGCTTATGTCCGCGTTCTGGATCTGTCCCCGTCCCCGTAAAGAACTGTCCGCGTCCCCGTACGGTGTGGCGCCAAGGATATTGTCTGGTTACGAGCAGAGTGGGCTGAGGTGATCTTGGGGAATAACTACAGAGTTCACTACAGTGTTGAGACGCCGAAGTTTATTGTTGAATTTGCTTTTTGCTTTACGGTCAGGGACAGTATGAGTGTAGCCAGATCCTTTTCACTCTCTATCCTTGTTTCATTTTGTGGTTCACCGGATTCGTCATCATCATCGAGACAAATGACAGACGAACGTTCTGCTAGCTAGCCAAGCTAGTCGGTACAGCTAGGTAAGCTAGCTAGCTACTCTACCAGCAGCATCCTAGTTATCCTAGCTAGTCGGTACAGCTAGGTAAGCTAGCTAGCTACTCTACCAGCAGCATCCTAGTTATCCAAGCTAATCGGTACAGCTGGGTAAGCTAGCTAGCTACTCTACCAGCAGCATCCTAGTTATCCTAGCTAGTCAGTACAGCTAGGTAAGCTAGCTAGCTACTCTACCAGCAGCATCCTAGTTATCCTAGCTAGTTGGTACAGCTAGGTAAGCTAGCTAGCTACTCTACCAGCAGCATCTTAGTTATCCTAGCTAGTCGGTACAGCTACAGTGGGGGAAAAAGTTTTTGATCCCCTGCTGATTTTGTACGTTTGCCCACTGATAAAGAAAGGATCAGTCTATAATTTTAATGGTAGGTTTATTTGAACAGTGAGAGACAGAATAACAACAAAAATATCCAGAAAAACACATGTCAGAAATGTTATAAATTGATTTGCATTTTAATGAGGGAAGTAAGTATTTGACCCCCTCTCAATCAGAAAGATTTCTGGCTCCCAGGTGTCTTTTATACAGGTAATGAGCTGAGATTAGGGGCACACTCTTAAAGGGAGTGCTCCTAACCGCAGCTTGTTACCTGTAAAAAGGACACCTGTCCACAGAAGCAATCAATCAATCAGATTCCAAACTCTCCACCATGGCCAAGACCAAAGAGCTCTCCAAGGATGTCAGGGACAACATTGTAGACCTACACAAGGCTGGAATGGGCTACAAGACCATCGCCAAGCAGCTTGGTGAGAAGGTGACAACATTTTGTGCGATTATTCGCAAATGGAAGAAACACAAAAGAACTGTCAATATCCCTTGGCCTGGGGCTCCATGCAAGATCTCACCTCGTGGGGTTGTAATGATCATGAGAACGGTGAGGAATCAGCCCAGAACTACACGGGAGGATCTTGTCAATGATCTCAAGGCAGCTGAGACCATAGTCACCAAGAAAACAATTGGTAACACACTACGCCGTGAAGGACTGAAATCCTGCAGCGCCCGCAAGGTCCCCCTGCTCAAGAATACATATACATGCCCGTCTGAAGTTTGCCAATGAACATCGGAATGACTCAGAGGACAACTGGTGAAAGTGTTGTGGTCAGATGAGACCAAAATGGAGCTCTTTGGCATCAACTCAATTCGCCGTGTTTGGAGGAGGAGGAATGCCGCCTATGACCCCAAGAACACCATCTCCACCGTCAAACATGGCGGTGGAAACATTATGCTTTGGGGGTGTTTTCTGGACAGGACAACTTCACCGCATCATTTGACGGGGCCATGTACTGTCAAATCTTGGGTGAGAACATCCTTCCCTCAGCCAGGGCATTGAAAATGGGTCGTGGATTGGTATTCCAGCATGACAATGACCCAAAACACACAGCCAAGGCAACAAAGGAGTGCCTCAAGGAGAAGCACATTAAGGTCCTGGAGTGGCCTAGCCAGTCTCCAGACTTTAATCCCACAGAAAATCTGTGGAGGGAGCTGAAGGTTCGAGTTGCCAAACGTAAGCCTCGAAACCTTAATGACTTGGAGAAGATCTGCAAAAAGGAGTGGGACAAAATCCCTCCTGAGATGTATGCAAACCTGGTGACCAACTACAAGAAACATCTGACCTCTGTGATTGCCAACAAGGGTTTTGCCACCAAGTACTAAGTCATGATTTGCAGAGGGGTCAAATACTTATTTCCCTCATTAAAATGCAAATCATTATATAACATTACAAACGTACAAAATCAGCAGGGGATCAAATACTTTTTTCCCCCCACTGTAGGTAAGCTAGCTAGCTACTCTACCAGGAGCATCCTAGTTATCCTAGCTAGTCGGTACAGCTAGGTAAGCTAGCTAGCTACTCTACCAGCAGCATCCTAGTTATCCTAGCTAGTCGGTACAGCTAGGTAAGCTAGTTAGCTACTCTACCAGCAGCATCCTAGTTATCCTAGCTAGTCGGTACAGCTAGGTAAGCTAGTTAGCTACTCTACCAGCAGCATCCTAGTTATCCTAGCTAGTCGGTACAGCTAGGTAAGCTAGCTCGCTACTCTACCAGCAGCATCCTAGTTATCCTATCCTCCCTCTCTCATTGACGGATGCTGGCTACCTCTGTCCGGTTCTCCTCTCTTCACTAGATGGACGGTAACTTTAGTGTTTAACCCCTCTGTATCCAAGGACCAATCTTTTGAATATTATTTTCGGGGCGCCTAAAGTAGGCTGGACACATTCAATTTTTTTAACATTTTTTTAGCTGCCTCACCAACGTCTGAATGTGCATGAATAACTTTTAATTGCTAAAGATTTCCAATAGATGGCAGCATAAGACCACAAAGCATCAGTTATAGGCTACAGGCAGCAATATGATTGACATAAAATAGCATGCAACCACAGACTATATGTCCCATGATTTTCTAAAATGGTCACTCATTACTTTAGTTAGCCTGTTGGGACTACAGGTTAGCAATGAACCCCGAGTCGGGATTGCTAACAAGGCTGGAAATTCAAAACATCAAAAATCTAATAATTTCAATTTCTCAAACCATCAACTATTTTACACAATTTAAAAGATAAACATCTCCTTAATCTAACCACATTGTTCGATTTTCAAAGAGGCTTTACGGCAAAAGCATAAAGTTAGATTATGTTAGGACAGTACATAGCCACAAAAGTACAAACATCCATTTTCAATTCAAGGTCAGGCGTCACCAAAAGCAGAAACCAGCTAGAATTATGCACTAACCTTTGTCAATCTCCATCAGATGACACTCCTAGGACATTATGTTATACAATACATGCATTTTTTGTTCCATCAAGTTCATATTTATATCCAAAAACAGCATTTTACAGTAGCGTGAAATTCAGATTTTTTTCTTCTCTGAAATGCTTCCGGTGAACATAACAAAATTACTATTCGACAACATTGGTAAATTATAATATTGTCATTCAAAGAATAATATATTATCATCTCGTAATTGCTACCGAATGGCCAGATCTCAAAATAACTTTACTGGGAAATCACATTTTGCAATAAACGGGGTGCTATGCTAAGAACAACAGGCTATGCTATACAGTTAGCATCATCTAAAATCGATAATAACATTGTAAATACCCCCTTACCTTTGATTATCTCCATCAGAAGGCAGGATCCCAGGTCCGGAAGGCATTCCAGGTCCGGAACAAATGTGGTTTCTTTTGACAAAGTTCATAATTTATGTCCAAATAACACCAAGTACTTAGCGTTCATTATGCTCCCACAAAACGTGGTTGGAGGGCTGGTAAAATCACGCCGAAAAGCTAAAAAAAACCTAGTAAATAATCTATTTATGTTCGTTCAAACATGTCAAATGTTGTTTAGCATTAATCTTTTGGTCCATTTTTAACGTTAAACATCAGTAATATTTTCACACAACCTATCCTATGTCTAGATAAAAAATGATGACAAACTCACGTTTCTCAGATTTATGCGCAGGCGCAAAAAAATGAAGTGATGACATGTCAACTTCCTTGGATTCTAATTTGCTCTCTGTTTATCATAGACGCTTCAAACAACTTTATAAAGATCGTTGACATCTAGTGGAAGCCGTAGGTGTTGCGAAATGAATCCTTTCTCACTATGGTATCTATAAAACAATGACACTAAATAGTACAGTCACAAAATTCACATTTTTTTTAAATCTATTTTTCACAGGTTTTTGCCTGCAATATGAGTTTTGTTATACTTACAGACACCATTCAAACTGTTTTAGAAAATTCAGAGTGTTTTCTATCCGAATGTGTTAATAATATGCATATCCTAGCTTCTGAGTTGGTGTAGGAGGCAGTTAAAAATGGGCACATATTTTTTTCAAAATGTCTCAATACTGCCCCCGAGCCCCAACAGGTTAACTATATATCTCGTAATGGGCCTGTATTGCTTTCGGGAGAGCAACAAAATAGTGATTATAGCAGGTATTGAACACCGGGTAAATAATCGCTAGTCAAAACCTCAACCTCAGTATACGTGCATTATAAAAAGTAATCTTAATATCTGATATTGCGAGTAAACAACCTCGGAATAGAAAAGACAAGAGTGCGTCTTCCAGCCCGCCAATAAATTACATCATTAAACCCTACCGGTTAGTAAATTTACCTCAACATGCCCCTGGAGAAGGCAGAGCGACGACACCAGCTTTTTACCAGGGCTGAGTTGACTACTAGAGAGAGAAGGCAGAGTGACGACACCAGCTTTTTACCGGGGCTGAGTTGACTACTAGAGAGTGAAGGCAGAGTGACGACACCAGCTTTTTACTGGGGCTGAGTTGACTTCTAGAGAGAGAAGGTAGAGTGAAGACACCAGCTTTTTACCGGGGCTGAGTTGACTACTAGAGAGAGAAGGCAGAGTGACGACACCAGCTTTTTACCGGGGCTGAGTTGACTACTAGAGAGAGAAGACAGAGCGACGACACCAGCTTTTTACCAGGGCTGAGTTGACTACTAGAGAGAGAAGACAGAGTGGCTCGATGCTGGTTGATGAATTTGACAATTTTTCTCAACTAGAGGTGACTAAATTAATGTTCAGACTTATTGATAATCGTTATATTAATGAAGTATAATTTCAAAACATGAGCATAAAAACAGGTAATAATAAACATGAATCATCATTATATTACTTCACAGTAATCTGCTAAATGCTTTTTCAGTCTCTTGCGTTAGCAGTGTGTAAAGGGACAGAAAGAAGCGCGGGGAGTGGTGGTGTATCCAGGGAGAAAACTAAACTAATCTTCTGAAATGTCATTTGTGGTCTTATGCTCCCATCTATTGGAATTATATAGCAACTGCAGTAGTACTGAATAATGTGTAATTCTTTACTAAAGTAGAAATTACTCAGAATTGCAAAATATAACATTTTCTAGTTCCTTTTACCACTTATAATAAAATAAAATGTTTATAGCATAACAAACAATTAAAATGACATAAAACAAAAACACCATACATTTAATTAATTATATATATAACAACTATTTATTAGATGGGAGACATTATCTGCCAAAGTAACAGCCCTGTAGACAAAGAAGAGCTCTCCAGTAGGTACCAAAACATTCAAAGGACATTTTCCCAAAAGTGAGGTTACAAGTTGATCAACTTTGAAAGCAGAATTACTTTCCCATTGTTCCTCAACTGTAGTGTATAGCATTATACCATATACCATTTTGTAGCTCTGAGTCTCTACTTTTATCCAACGTAAAAAACACCATTTTATATTTTCTACATATGACCGAATTGAAACGGTCGGTCACAGTTGAGAGTGAGGCAGATATATAGCATTTGGTAAAAAAATATTATTTGTCTCTCTGAAATGAAGTGATAGATTTTAAACAAATACATGTCTGTCATTGAACATGTCATGATTAGATAGTGAAAAAACACACCAATCTCTTTAATAATTTCTTTAAACAATAAAAGCTAATTTACCAACATTTCTGAAAATGGATATGTAGCGTTTTGGAATTAAACTCTTCTTATGTTTCCCATCTGAGCTCTGTCTGTCTGTCTGTCTGTCTGTCTGTCTGTCTGTCTGTCTGTCTGTCTGTCTGTCTGTCTGTCTGTCTGTCTGTCTGTCTGTCTGTCTGTCTGTCTGTCTGTCTGTCTGTCTGTCTGTCTGTCTGTCTGTCTGTCTGTCTGTCTGTCTGTCTGTCTGATCCAGAGCTCTTCTTATGTTTCCCATCTGAGCTCAGAGTAGATGAGAGATGTAATGTTTGTCTCTGTTGTGTTGAAGTCCAATCAAGCAGGAGAGACCAGCCTCCCCTGTTCCCAGCTGTGTGTCCATGAAGAGTGACTGGTCTATGGATACACCTATACGGTTTAGAGAGGGAGACTTTTCTACTGAACAAAGGTAAGAAGAACTCATGGGTCATGGTCAGTGAGTTAAAGAACACAGTCATTTCTCCTCTCTCATTTTCACATTTCTTTTTGTTGTTTTCATAATCCATAGGCTAATACTTTTGTCCATTTATATAGTCCTAAAACAATATTAAACAAACACAACATTCCCTCCCAGTGTGTGTGTCTCTCTGTCTGTCTATCTGTCTGTCTGTCTCTTTGCCTGTCTCTCTGTCTGTGTGTATTTCGCTGTCTGTCTCTGTCTGTCTGTGTGTCTTTCTCTGTCTGTATGTCTGTTTCTGTCTGTGTGTCTGTCTGTGTCTCTCTCTGTGTCTGTCTCTCTCTGTCTGTCTCTGTGTCTGTCTCTGTCTGTCTCTGTGTCTGTCTCTCTGTCTGTCTGTGTGTCTCTCTGTCTCTGTCTGTCTGTGTCTGCGTCTTTCTGTCTGTTTGTCTGTCTCTGTATGTGTCTGTCTCTGTCTGTCTGTGTCTGTATGTGTCTGTCTGTGTCTGTCTCTGACTATCTGTCCCGCTTTCTGTCTGTCTGTCTCTCTCTGTCTGTATGTGTCTGTCTGTCTGTGTCTGTCTCTGTCTGTCTTTGCCTGTCTCTGACTGTCTGTCCCGCTTTCTGTCTGTCTGTCTCTCTCTGTCTGTATGTGTCTGTCTGTCTGTGTCTGTCTCTGTCTGTCTTTGCCTGTCTCTGACTGTCTGTCCCGCTTTCTGTCTGTGTCTCTGTTTGTCTGTCTGTCTGTCTGTGTCTCTGTCTGTCTCTATCTGTCTGTCTGTCCCGCTTTCTGTCTGTGTCTCTGTCTGTCTGTCTGTCTGTCTGTCTGTCTGTCTGTCTGTCTGTCTGTCTGTCTGTCTGTCTGTCTGTCTGTCTGTCTGTCTGTCTGTCTGTCTGTCTGTCTGTCTGTCTGTCTGTCTGTCTGTCTCTTTGCCTGTCTCTCTGTCTGTGTGTGTTTCGCTGTCTGTCTGTCTGTCTGTCTGTCTGTCTGTCTGTCTGTCTGTCTGTCTGTCTGTCTGTCTGTCTGTCTGTCTGTCTGTCTGTCTGTCTGTCTGTCTGTCTGTCTGTCTGTCTGTCAGTCTGTCTGTCTGTCTGATCCAGAGCTCTTCTTATGTTTCCCATCTGAGCTCAGAGTAGATGAGAGATGTAATGTTTGTCTCTGTTGTGTTGAAGTCCAATCAAGCAGGAGAGACCAGCCTCCCGTGTACCCAGCTGTGTGTCCATGAAGAGTGACCAGTCTATGAAGCCACCTATATTCTTTAGAGAGGGAGACTTTTCTACTGAACAAAGGTAAGAAGAACTCATGGGTCATGGTCAGTGAGTTAAACAACACTGTCTCTAGTCATTTCTCCTCTCCCATTTTCACATTTATTTTGGTTGTTTTCATAATCCATAGGCTAATACTTTTGTCCATTTTCATAGTCCTAAAACAATATTAATTAAACAAACACAATATTCCCTCCCTGTGTGTGTGTCTCTCTTTCTGTCTATCTGTCTCTCTGTCTCTTTGCCTGTCTCTCTGTCTGTGTGTATTTCGCTGTCTGTCTCTGTCTGTCTGTGTGTCTTTCTCTGTCTGTCTGTCTGTCTGTCTGTCTGTCTGTCTGTCTGTCTGTCTGTCTGTCTGTCTGTCTGTCTGTCTCTGCCTGCATGTCTGTGTGTGTCTGTGTGTCTGTGTCTCTGAGTCTCTCTGTGTCTGTCTGTCTGTCTGTCTGTCTGTCTGTCTGTCTGTCTGTGTGTCTGTCTCTGTCTGTCTCTGTCTGTCTCTGTTTTTCTGTCTGTCTGTCTGTCTGTCTGTCTGTCTGTCTGTCTGTCTGTCTGTCTGTCTGTCTGTCTGTCTGTCTGTCTGTCTGTTTCAGTGTCTGTCTCTGTCTGTCTCTGTCTGTCTGTCTGTCTGTCTGTCTGTCTGTCTGTCTGTCTGTTTCAGTGTCTGTCTCTGTCTGTCTCTGTCTGTCTGTCTGTCTGTCTGTCTGTCTGTTTCAGTGTCTGTCTCTGTCTGTCTCTGTCTGTCTGTCTGTCTGTCTGTCTGTCTGTTTCAGTGTCTGTCTCTGTCTGTCTCTGTCTGTCTGTCTGTCTGTCTGTCTGTCTGTCTGTCTGTCTGTCTGTTTCAGTGTCTGTCTCTGTCTGTCTCTGTTTTTCTGTCTGTCTGTCTGTCTGTCTGTCTGTCTGTCTGTCTGTCTGTCTGTCTGTCTGTCTGTCTGTCTGTCTGTCTGTCTGTCTGTCTGTCTGTCTGTCTGTCTGTCTGTCTGTTTCAGTGTCTGTCTCTGTCTGTCTCTGTTTTTCTGTCTGTCTGTCTGTCTGTCTGTCTGTCTGTCTGTCTGTCTGTCTGTCTGTCTGTCTGTCTGTCTGTCTGTCTGTCTGTCTGTCTGTCTGTCTGTCTGTCTGTCTGTCTGTCTGTCTGTCTGTCTGTCTTTCTAATTTCTGTCTTTCTCTGTCTGTATGTGTCTGTCTGTCTGTCTCTGTCTCTGTCTGTCTCTTTCTGTCTGTCTGTCTCTGACTGTCTGTCCCGCTTTCTGTCTATGTCTGTCTGTTTGTCTGTCCGTACTCACTCACTCCCTGGATGAGGAGATGTAATCTCATGTTTTGTCCACAGAAACCAACAGGAGAGATCAGAGTCAGAGATTCTCAGTGGTCAGTCTTCCCAGAGTCATCAAACAGACCTGGACTCTATATTCAGTGTATGTGATCCTGTTATGAACATTTGTTTTTGTTTACCTCAAGTAAAGTTGATCTGTCAATCATTCATTATTGTGTTAATGAGAAAGCATTTCTTCTCTTGCTTAACTTATTTACTTTATTTATTTCAGTTGCTTGAAGAGAAAATTATGACATTTGTGAAGAACGAGCTGAAGATGTTCAAGAGGATTCTTAGTCCAGAACTCCCAGAAGGCTTTGAGAGTCAGAAGCAGGATGAGGAAGTGGTGGATGCTGAAGATGAGAGGCAGGAGAGCAGTGCCAGAGAGGGGGCTCTGAAGATCACACTGCACGTCCTGAGGAAAATGAACCAGAAGGAGCTTGCTGAGACACTGGAGAAATGTAAGATCTGTCTGCCTCATGTTGAATGCTGTTTTATAACATTTAAAAGCTGTAGCTAAAGTACAGCTAAAGTAGCTGTGTAACTCAATGATAATGTAGCAGCCTTAACACAACACCTAGTGACCTCATCAAGTAGCAGAAGGGATGTGTTGTGTTGATTAATTTAGAGAGACAGAGAGAGACAACATTAATAATACCATCAATAATACCAATAATAATATAATCAGTCACACCAGTCTGTAATGCATTATGAAAACATTTACACATTTATACAGTCAGTTAAGATAATAAATGATTATAATTTAAAATGTTATAACAGTCCTACAATACTGTAGGCATTAAAACAGACGTAATATTAATATCCTCTGTGTTATTTCTTCATTCAGATGAGCTTGCTGTGATTTGCCAACGTGAACTCAAATCTAATCTAAAGAAGAAGTTTCAATGTGTATTTGAGGGCATCGCTAAACAAGGAAACCCAACACTTCTCAATAAGATCTACACAGAGCTCTACATCACAGAGGGAGGAACAGGAGAGGTCAATAATGAACATGAGCTGAGACAGATTGAGACAACAACCAGGAAACAAGCAAGACCAGAGACTGCAGTCAAATGTAACGACATCTTCAAACCCTTAACTGGACAAGACAAACTTATCAGAACTGTGCTGACAAAGGGAGTCGCTGGCATTGGAAAAACAGTCTCTGTGCAGAAGTTCATTCTGGACTGGGCTGAAGGAAAAGCCAATCAGGATGTTCAATTTGTGTTTTCATTCCCTTTTCGGGAGCTGAATTTGATGAAAGGGGACAAACACACTTTGATTGAACTTGTCAATCACTTCTCAATGGAAACCAAACAATCAAGAATCTCCAACTACGACAAGTACAAAGTTCTGTTCATCTTTGATGGTCTGGATGAGTGCCGACTGCCCCTAGACTTCCAGAAGAACAAGATCTGTTGGGACGTCACAGAGTCAACCTCAGTGGATGTTCTGCTGACAAATCTCATCAAGGGAAATCTGCTTCCCTCTGCTCTCATCTGGATAACTACCCGACCTGCAGCAGCCAATAAGATCCCTTCAGGGTGTGTTGACCAGGTGACAGAGGTACGAGGGTTCAATGACCCACAGAAGGAGGAGTACTTCAGAAAGAGATTCAGTGATGAGGAGCTGGCCAGCAGAATCATCTCACACATAAAGACATCAAGGAGCCTCCACATCATTCCAGTCTTCTGTTGGATTTCTGCAACAGTCCTCGAACACATGCTGAAACATAAGAGAGAAGAGATGCCCAAGACTCTGACTGAGATGTACACACACCTTGTGGTGTTTCATACCAAACAGAAGAATGAAAAGTATCTTGGGAAAGAAGAGACAGGTCCACACTGGAATAAAGAGAGCATTCTGTCACTGGGAAAACTGGCTTTTCAACAGCTAGTGAAGGGCAATCTGATTTTCTATGAAAAAGACCTGAAAGAGGCTGGCATTGATGTCAATGAAGCCTCTGTGTACTCAGGATTGTGCACACAGATCTTTAAAGAGGAATGTGTTCTGTACCAAGACAAGGTGTACTGCTTTGTTCATCTGAGCATTCAGGAGTTTCTGGCTGCTGTGTATGTGTTCCTCTCATTCATCAACAAAAATGAGAATCTCATGGACAAACAGCAAACAAAGTCCAGTATCTTTTCTCTGCTGTACAGAGACAAGTCTGAAGTTTCTTTCTACAAGAGTGCTGTGGATAAAGCCTTACACAGTGAGATGGGAAACCTGGACCTTTTCCTCCGCTTCCTTCTGGGCCTCTCACTGGAGTCCAATCAGAAGCACTTACGAGGTCTACTGACAAAGACAAGAAGCAGCTCACAGAGCCATGAAGACACAGTGAACTACATCAAGGAGAAGATCAGGGAGAATCCCTCTCCAGAGAGGAGCATCAATCTGTTCCACTGTCTGAATGAACTGAATGACCATTCTCTAGTGGAGGAGATCCAAAGCTACCTGAGCTCAGGAAGTGTCTCAAAACCCAACCTGTCACCTGCACAGTGGTCAGCTCTGGTCTTTGTGTTGCTGACTTCAGAAAAGGAGCTGGATGTGTTTGACCTGAAGAAATACTCCAGATCAGAGGAAGGTCTTCTGAGGCTGCTGCCAGTGTTCAAAGCCTCCAGTGCATTTCTGTGAGTACATAAAATGACATATAAAATCTAATCATCAGGAAGAAATATTCAGGTTAAAGAAAAATATGCATTATAATATGTGTATAATATTACATTGAAAACATTGAATAAATGCATTGATTTTCACATTAGTATAACAATATGACCATACAATTGTAGCTGACGGAAGATGAATCTATATGTTGTTTGAGAGAATAAACCAAATGCATCTTCCATTGTCCTTCAACACTACTGGTGTTAACTAAACAGTGTGTTTGTGAAGTCATGATGATCTCGTTGCAGGCTGTCAGGCTGTGGAGTCACAGAGGAAGGCTGTGCTTCTCTGGTCTCAGCTCTGAGGTCAAACCCCTCACACCTGAGAGAGCTGGACCTGAGCTACAATCACCCAGGAGACTCAGGAGTCAGACTGCTCTCTGCTGGACTGGAGGATCCAC
>NW_027675325.1:645000-680000 GCF_965601325.2 Salmo salar | reverse complement strand
TATTGGAATTGTTTGTTAGGAGATTAAATGTAATTTTAGCTTCCAAATGAGAGAATTGGGTTTTCATAAGGAAAGTGCCCTGCTTGATCAGTGGCCCACCCCTGTGAAGAGGAGGGGTTATAAACGATGAAACACATCCTTCCCCCTCTCCACTATATAAGCCTTTGACGAAAAGATAATCACGTTGTTCCAGTACGGGAGGTCTGCAGCCTCTACGTTAGAAGGAGACACATGTCAAGTACAGAACTAAGCCAACCTCGGCGTGAGCTTTGGTGGCGAATGGTATGAACTTTGAGCTTATTCACTACAGAAGTGATACTTCCTAGCCGTTGAGTTAGCAGCGGCCGCTGTAACGTGGGCTAGGAAAGGACGGACGACGGATCCAGTCTAACAGACGGACGAAGATACCACCACGTATCCAATTTACCACCAGAGACATTCTCCCGAGTACAGGAAGATCTGTTGGCCAACCCGGCCAGCATCTACGACCAATCTACCGAAGCGCAGCTCAGAGTAAATATTTATTGCATTTTCCTTCTCCAAATGGGCGGTAATTTAGAATGCATAAGATAATGTATTTACGATAGCATAGCTGCTGTTTCTTTGTTCCCAAGTCTTCCCGCTCTTTCATTCAAGCCCAACCCCCTTTCCTTTGTGTAACCAGCCATCATACAGGTTCCGTCCACCAGGGGTGAATTCTGTATGACATCATTGTATTCTGTGTATTTGTAATTCTGTGTGATTAGTTTAGGTATTTAGTAAATAAATAATTAAACCCAATTTTGTATTGCTGATTCAACTTGTTAGCCAGGGTTCGTGAAGATAGCCAAGAATTTACAACTTTCATTATGAGACTGAAAATAAGATAAGGGTTAATATTGACTGCTATCGATGTAAAATATGACTAAGTATTTTAAGAGTTTATTCGGAAGATAACTGCTCTATAAACGTTCTTCCGTGGTGCCCCGACTTTCTAGTTGACCTCTCTGGGCTAGGCGGGACGAATTCGTCCCACCTACGTAACAGCCAGTTGAATCCTGTGGCGCGATTTTCAAAACATTTGAAATGCTATTACTTCAATTTCTCAAACATATGACTATTTTACAGCTATTTAAAGACAAGACTCTCATTAATCTAACCACACTGTCCGATTTCAAAAAGGCTTTACAACGAAAGCAAAACATTAGATTATGTCAGCAGAGTACCAAGCCAGAAATAATCAGACACCCATTTTTCAAGCTAGCATATAATGTCACAAAAACCCAGAAGACAGCTAAATGCAGCACTAACCTTTGATGATCTTCATCAGATGACAACCCTAGGACATTATGTTATACAATACATATATGCATGTTTTGTTCAATCAAGTTCATATTTATATCAAAAACCAGCTTTTTACATTAGCATGTGACGTTCAGAACTAGCATACCCCCCGCAAACTTCCGGGGAATTCGCTAACAATTTACTAAATTACTCACGATAAACGTTCACAAAAAGCATAACAATTATTTTAAGAATTATAGATACAGAACTCCTCTATGCACTCGATATGTCCGATTTTAAAATAGCTTTTTGGTGAAAGCACATTTTGCAATATTCTAAGTACATAGCCCAGCCATCACGGGCTAGCTATTTAGACACCCGGCAAGTTTAGCACTCACCAATATCAGATTTACTATTGTAAAAGTTTGATTACCTTTTGTTGTCTTCGTCAGAATGCACTCCCAGGACTGCTACTTCAATAACAAATGTTGGTTTGGTCCAAAATAATCCATCGTTATATCCGAATAGCGGCGTTTTGTTCGTGCGTCCCAGACACTATCTGAAATGGTAAATCAGGGTCGCGCGCATGGCGCAATTCGTGACAAAAAAAATCTAAATATTCCATTACCGTACTTCGAAGCATGTCAACCGCTGTTTAAAATCCATTTTTATGCCATTTTTTCTCGTAAAAAAGCGCTAATATTCAGACCGGGAATGTCCATTTAGCTAAACAGAGGAAAGAAAACAAAGCTTTCGGTCGACGCGGGCACGAGCCTGAGTCTCACAGTACTGTAACCAGCCACTACCCAAACGCGCTACTTTGTTTCAGCCAGAGCCTGCAAAGCCACGATTAAGCGTTTTACCGCCTTCTGAGAGCCTATGGCAGCCGTAGGAAGTGTCACGGGGCACTAAGATCCTCACTCTTCAATAAACAGAGACAAGAAGAACGACACCTTGTCAGACAGGCCACTTCCTGCATGAAATCTTCTCAGGTTTTTGCCTGCCATATGAGTTCTGTTATACTCACAAACACCATTCAAACAGTTTTAGAAACTTTAGGGTGTTTTCTATCCAAAGCCAATAATTATATGCATATTCTAGTTACTGGGCAGGAGTAGTAACCAGATTAAATCGGGTACGTTTTTTATCCAGCCGTGAAAATACTGCCCCCTAGCCATAACAGAGTCACAAGGTTGCGCTAACTACAGTAGTGTTGCAAAATCCTTTACACCCCACTCATCCCCATCAGTCTTAAGAACAAAACATGTGGTTTAATGTAGATACATTTAGATACAACAGAAACAATATGTGGTATTCTCAACTTCTCTTTTAACAGAACAGAGACATTCAGAGGAGGCTGGTGGGAAGTGTTATAGGAGGACGGGTTCATTTTTATGGCTGAAATGGAATAAATAAATTAATTCCATGTATTCCATTCCAGTCTTTACACTGAGCCTGTCCTCATATTGCTCCTCCACCAGCCTCCTCTGGTTTGTATGTGAAAGTATGCAGGTATTCATGTTGTTGTGGAGGCAAATTATATTTAAACAAAATACTTTTAAAAAAGGTACAAATGCAGCCGTAAAAATAAAATAAAATCAGATGTGAAAATGGTGCATTTCTAAGTTTTATAGAAAAAATATGAAGTTAAAAAGTTCTACCTGATGACATCATCAAAAGTTGAATCATTTTAAAAGCAGTGATTTTTCAAACACAATTAGATTGTCAGTGGTGTGGGGAGCAATAAAATGTCCTCTACTGGGCTAGAAACTCATTGCAGGTTTTGAAAATCACCGTTTTTAAAGAGTTTTCTTCTCATTTTTTTTTAACTACAGATCATAAAAATGTGAAAGGTGCTGTTTTCAGAAATATAGATACTGTTTTGGTGCTGGAGAGGATGAATATGAGGTTGAAAAGTGCAGGACTTGCCTTTTAACACTAGAATCAGTCCTGCTCCCTGACTTTTAACACTAGAATCAGACCTGCTCCCTGACTTTTAACACTAGAATCAGACCTGCTCCCTGACTTTTAACACTAGAATCAGTCCTGCTCCCTGACTTTTAACACTAGAATCAGTTCTGCTCCCTGACTTTTAACACTAGAATCAGTTCTGCTCCCTGACTTTTAACACTAGAATCAGACCTGCTCCCTGACTTTTAACACTAGAATCAGTCCTGCTGTCACAGGATCCAACGAAAGTGGCGCCCCTCCTCGGTCGGGCGGCGCTCGGCCTATTAGCTGCCACCGATCGTGGTTTCTGTGTCTTTTAGTTTTGTCTGTCTGTTCCGCACCTGTTTTGTGTCTGTCATTAGTGGGGGCTTATTTAGTGTGTGTTTTCAGTTGGGGTTTTGTGCGGGATTGTTGATTGTCCACTCAGGACGGTGGTCCGTGTTTTATTACGGGTTTGTTTCTGACAGTTTCACGAAGAGAGGATTTACCGGGCTGTGCCCCGTGCCTTTTTGTGCCGCTCATATATATATTTTGTTCGCAATATTGGGATACCTGCCGCCTCTCCACTCTAACCACTAGGCTACCTGCCGTCCTTCCACTCTAACCACTAGGCTACCTGCCACCCCTCCACTCTAACCACTAGGCTACCTGCCGCCCCTCCACTCTAACCACTAGGCTACCTGCCGTCCCTCCACTCTAACCACTAGACTACCTGCCGCCTCTACACTCTAACCACTAGGCTACCTGCCGCCCCTCCACTCTAACCACTAGGCTACCTGCCCCCCCTACACTCTAACCACTAGGCTACCTGCCCCCCCTCCACTCTAACCACTAGACTACCTGCCACCCCTCCACTCTAACCACTAGGCTACCTGCCGCCCCTCCACTCTAACCACTAGGCTACCTGCCGTCCCTCCACTCTAACCACTAGGCTACCTGCCGCCTCTACACTCTAACCACTAGGCTACCTGCCGCCTCTACACTCTAACCACTAGGCTACCTGCCGCCCCTCCACTCTAACCACTAGGCTACCTGCCGCCCCTCCACTCTAACCACTAGGCTACCTGCCGTCCCTCCACTCTAACCACTAGGCTACCTGCCGCCTCTACACTCTAACCACTAGGCTACCTGCCACCTCTACACTCTAACCACTAGGCTACCTGTCGCCCCCAAATGAGGCCTAACTGAATGATAAGAAGGATGAAGGGGTTGATTTAATCTAGAAAGACAATAGTGTAATGATGAGTTTGTGTTCTGCCTATTTATCAGCAGCAAATCATTTGACCACACCCCCTTGTGGGTTAATAATATTCTCTTTTATGTTTTACTTTCCACAAATAAACTGTTGTGGGTCTGTTTTATTGACTGTAACTCGAACACTAATCACATGTATTGTAAGGAAATGAACACATGCTATGAGTTACAGTAGGCCTTTAGAGTGATGTAAAACATGTCCTGGACTCTGTCCAAGTTAATGAGCGGGAAACAAATGATAATAGTCAACCTTCACAGCCGGCCCATCGACACTACTCCTAAACTACACCAAAACTAATTTCACACATGATAAGAGTTATCCTGATCAGCTGGCCCATCGACACTACTCCTAAACTGTACCAAAACTAATATCACACATGATAAGAGTTATCCTGATCAGCTGGCCCATCGACACTACTCCTAAACTATACCACAACTAATTTCACACATGATAATAGTCAACCTTCACAGCCGGCCCATCGACACTACTCCTAAACTACACCAAAACTAATATCACACATGATAAGAGTTATCCTGATCAGCTGGCCCATCGACACTACTCCTAAACTATACCACAACTAATTTCACACATGATAAGAGTTATCCTGATCAGCTGGCCCATCGACACTACTCCTAAACTGTACCAAAACTAATTTCACACATGATAAGAGTTATCCTGATCAGCTGGCCCATCGACACTATTCCTAAACTGTACCAAAACTAATTTCACACATGATAAGAGTTATCCTGATCAGCCGGCCCATCGACACTACTCCTAAACTATACCAAAACTAATTTCA
The DNA here is from genome assembly GCF_965601325.2 of Salmo salar. Taxonomy (NCBI): domain Eukaryota; kingdom Metazoa; phylum Chordata; class Actinopteri; order Salmoniformes; family Salmonidae; genus Salmo; species Salmo salar. The sequence goes on along the minus strand of NW_027675325.1, from coordinate 674,733 downwards.
CACATGATAAGAGTTATCCTGATCAGCTGGCCCATCGACACTACTCCTAAACTATACCAAAACTAATTTCACACATGATAAGAGTTATCCTGATCAGCTGGCCCATCGACACTACTCCTAAACTGTACCAAAACTAATTTCACACATGATAAGAGTTATCCTGATCAGCTGGCCCATCGACACTACTCCTAAACTATACCAAAACTAATTTCACACATGATAAGAGTTATCCTGATCAGCCGGCCCATCGACACTACTCCTAAACTATACCAAAACTAATTTCACACATGATAAGAGTTATCCTGATCAGCTGGCCCATCGACACTACTCCTAAACTGTACCAAAACTAATTTCACACATGATAAGAGTTATCCTGATCAGCTGGCCCATCGACACTACTCCTAAACTATACCAAAACTAATTTCACACATGATAAGAGTTATCCTGATCAGCTGGCCCATCGACACTACTCCTAAACTATACCAAAACTAATTTCACACATGATAAGAGTTATCCTGATCAGCTGGCCCATCGACACTACTCCTAAACTATACCAAAACTAATTTCACACATGATAAGAGTTATCCTGATCAGCTGGCCCATCGACACTACTCCTAAACTGTACCAAAACTAATTTCACACATGATAAGAGTTATCCTGATCAGCTGGCCCATCGACACTACTCCTAAACTATACCAAAACTAATTTCACACATGATAAGAGTTATCCTGATCAGCTGGCCCATCGACACTACTCCTAAACTATACCAAAACTAATTTCACACATGATAAGAGTTATCCTGATCAGCTGGCCCATCGACACTACTCCTAAACTGTACCAAAACTAATTTCACACATGATAAGAGTTATCCTGATCAGCCGGCCCATCGACCCGCTGCGTTTTGGTCCCCCTTTTTCGACGTATGTGACAAAATGAGCATCTATTTACCAAATCCTCCTTCAGAGTCATGTGCAGGTAAAATACTTTTATTTCTATATAATACTGTATCTGAAAGAGCAGATTCTGCAGGTTAAACATTGTGATTTCTATATAGTACTGTATCTGAAAGAGCATATTCTGCAGGTTAAACATTGTGATTTCTATATAGTACTGTATCTGAAAGAGCAGATTCTGCAGGTTAAACATTGTGTTTCTATATAGTACTGTATCTGAAAGAGCATATTCTGCAGGTTAAACATTGTGATTTCTATATAGTACTGTATCTGAAAGAGCAGATTCTGCAGGTTAAACATTGTGTTTCTATATAGTACTGTATCTGAAAGAGCATATTCTGCAGTTTCCTTGACACTTACCTTTATCAAATAACTCTCAACATTCAAGAGGTGCAGCTTTATTTCCAAAGTTCAATTTTTCTTCAACAATATCCGTGTTGTCCATGTTTTAATCACATGACCACTCCAGCAGCAGCATTGATCTGGCGACTACGCAAAAACTATTAACATAATCAAATTAAAATCTGCTATTCTGTCGTCAATGGATGAACCGCCAATAGAAACCAGATAGAAACTGATAGTGGTGCATGTGACTTCAGTTCTGGTTAGCTGCAGATGTCCAAACCAACTTGCTCAAGGTCTTTCCATGTCTGGGGAAAGATGAAACCAGGCCAGCGGGTGACTGTCTGAGACTGTCTGAGACTGTGGTTTTGAGTCACGTGGAGCCTTACATGGGCAAATGCAGAAATGTGACCATGGACAGCTTCTTCACATCAATTTCCCTCAGACAAGTTGATTGTGAAGAAGACTAGCATGCTAGGACAGTGAACACACAAAGAAGACTAGCCTGCTATGAACAGTGAACACACAAAGAAGACTAGCCTGCTATGAACAGTGAACACACAAAGAAGACTAGCCTAGCCAGGTCATTACAGTATATACAGTATCTCTACCATATACAGACACCAACTAGTATCCCCTTTATGATCTAGCCAGGTCATTACAGTATATACAGTATCTCTACCATATACAGACACCAACTAGTATCCCCTTTATGATCTAGCCAGGTCATTACAGTATATACAGTATCTCTACCATCTAGCCAGGTCATTACAGTATATACAGTATCTCTACCCTATACAGACACCAACTACTATCCCCTTTATGATATAGCCAGGTCATTACAGTATATACAGTATCTCTACCATATACAGACACCAACTAGTATCCCCTTTATGATCTAGCCAGGTCATTACAGTATATACAGTATCTCTACCATCTAGCCAGGTCATTACAGTATATACAGTATCTCTACCATCTAGCCAGGTCATTACAGTATATACAGTATCTCTACCATATACAGACACCAACTAGTATCCCCTTTATGATCTAGCCAGGTCATTACAGTATATACAGTATCTCTACCATATACAGACACCAACTAGTATCCCCTTTATGATCAAGCCAGGTCATTACAGTATATACAGTATCTCTACCATATACAGACACCAACTAGTATCCCCTTTATGATCTAGCCAGGTCATTACAGTATATACAGTATCTCTACCATATACAGACACCAACTAGTATCCCCTTTATGATCTAGCCTGGTCATTACAGTATATACAGTATCTCTACCATATACAGACACCAACTAGTATCCCCTTTATGATCTAGCCAGGTCATTACAGTATATACAGTATCTCTACCATATACAGACACCAACTAGTATCCCCTTTATGATCTAGCCAGGTCATTACAGTATATACAGTATCTCTACCATATACAGACACCAACTAGTATCCCCTTTATGATCTAGCCAGGTCATTACAGTATATACAGTATCTCTACCATATACAGACACCAACTAGTATCCCCTTTATGATCTAGCCAGGTCATTACAGTATATACAGTATCTCTACCATATACAGACACCAACTAGTATCCCCTTTATGATCTAGCCAGGTCATTACAGTATATACAGTATCTCTACCATATACAGACACCAACTAGTATCCCCTTTATGATCTAGCCAGGTCATTACAGTATATACAGTATCTCTACCATATACAGACACCAACTAGTATCCCCTTTATGATCTAGCCAGGTCATTACAGTATATACAGTATCTCTACCATATACAGACACCAACTAGTATCCCCTTTATGATCTAGCCAGGTCATTACAGTATATACAGTATTTCTACCATATACAGACACCAACTAGTATCCCCTTTATGATCTAGCCTGGTCATTACAGTATATACAGTATCTCTACCACATAGAGACACCAACTAGTATCCCCTTTATGATCTAGCCAGGTCATTACAGTATATACAGTATCTCTACCATATACAGACACCAACTAGTATCCCCTTTATGATCTAGCCAGGTCATTACAGTATATACAGTATCTCTACCATATACAGACACCAACTAGTATCCCCTTTATGATCTAGCCAGGTCATTACAGTATATACAGTATCTCTACCATATACAGACACCAACTAGTATCCCCTTTATGATCTAGCCAGGTCATTACAGTATATACAGTATCTCTACCATATACAGACACCAACTAGTATCCCTTTTATGATCTAGCCAGGCCATTACAGTATATACAGTATCTCTACCATCTGCCAGACACCAACTAGTATCCCCTTTATGATCTAGCCAGGTCATTACAGTATATACAGTATCTCTACCATATACAGACACCAACTAGTATCCCCTTTATGATCAAGCCAGGTCATTACAGTATATACAGTATCTCTACCATATACAGACACCAACTAGTATCCCCTTTATGATCTAGCCAGGTCATTACAGTATATACAGTATCTCTACCATATACAGACACCAACTAGTATCCCCTTTATGATCTAGCCTGGTCATTACAGTATATACAGTATCTCTACCATATACAGACAGCAACTAGTATCCCCTTTATGATCTAGCCAGGTCATTACAGTATATACAGTATCTCTACCATATACAGACACCAACTAGTATCCCCTTTATGATCTAGCCAGGTCATTACAGTATATACAGTATCTCTACCATATACAGACACCAACTAGTATCCCCTTTATGATCTAGCCAGGTCATTACAGTATATACAGTATCTCTACCATATACAGACACCAACTAGTATCCCCTTTATGATCTAGCCAGGTCATTACAGTATATACAGTATCTCTACCATATACAGACACCAACTAGTATCCCCTTTATGATCTAGCCAGGTCATTACAGTATATACAGTATCTCTACCATATACAGACACCAACTAGTATCCCCTTTATGATCTAGCCAGGTCATTACAGTATATACAGTATCTCTACCATATACAGACACCAACTAGTATCCCCTTTATGATCTAGCCAGGTCATTACAGTATATACAGTATCTCTACCATATACAGACACCAACTAGTATCCCCTTTATGATCTAGCCAGGTCATTACAGTATATACAGTATTTCTACCACATACAGACACCAACTAGTATCCCCTTTATGATCTAGCCTGGTCATTACAGTATATACAGTATCTCTACCACATACAGACACCAACTAGTATCCCCTTTATGATCTAGCCAGGTCATTACAGTATATACAGTATCTCTACCATATACAGACACCAACTAGTATCCCCTTTATGATCTAGCCAGGTCATTACAGTATATACAGTATCTCTACCATATACAGACACCAACTAGTATCCCCTTTATGATCTAGCCAGGTCATTACAGTATATACAGTATCTCTACCATATACAGACACCAACTAGTATCCCCTTTATGATCTAGCCAGGTCATTACAGTATATACAGTATCTCTACCATATACAGACACCAACTAGTATCCCTTTTATGATCTAGCCAGGCCATTACAGTATATACAGTATCTCTACCATCTGCCAGACACCAACTAGTATCCCCTTTATGATCTAGCCAGGTCATTACAGTATATACAGTATCTCTACCATATACAGACACCAACTAGTATCCCCTTTATGATCTAGCCAGGTCATTACAGTATATACAGTATCTCTACCATATACAGACACCAACTAGTATCCCCTTTATGATCTAGCCAGGTCATTACAGTATATACAGTATCTCTACCATATACAGACACCAACTAGTATCCCCTTTATGATCTAGCCAGGTCATTACAGTATATACAGTATCTCTACCATATACAGACACCAACTAGTATCCCCTTTATGATCTAGCCAGGTCATTACAGTATATACAGTATTTCTACCATATACAGACACCAACTAGTATCCCCTTTATGATCTAGCCTGGTCATTACAGTATATACAGTATCTCTACCACATACAGACACCAACTAGTATCCCCTTTATTATCTAGCCAGGTCATTACAGTATATACAGTATCTCTACCATATACAGACACCAACTAGTATCCCCTTTATGATCTAGCCAGGTCATTACAGTATATACAGTATCTCTACCATATACAGACACCAACTAGTATCCCCTTTATGATCTAGCCAGGTCATTACAGTATATACAGTATCTCTACCATATACAGACACCAACTAGTATCCCCTTTATGATCTAGCCAGGTCATTACAGTATATACAGTATCTCTACCATATACAGACACCAACTAGTATCCCCTTTATGATCTAGCCAGGTCATTACAGTATATACAGTATCTCTACCATATACAGACACCAACTAGTATCCCCTTTATGATCTAGCCAGGTCATTACAGTATATACAGTATCTCTACCATCTAGCCAGGTCATTACAGTATATACAGTATCTCTACCACATACAGACACCAACTAGTATCCCCTTTATGATCTAGCCAGGTCATTACAGTATATACAGTATCTCTACCATATACAGACACCAACTAGTATCCCCTTTATGATCTAGCCAGGTCATTACAGTATATACAGTATCTCTACCATATACAGACACCAACTAGTATCCCCTTTATGATCTAGCCAGGTCATTACAGTATATACAGTATCTCTACCATATACAGACACCAACTAGTATCCCCTTTATGATCTAGCCAGGTCATTACAGTATATACAGTATCTCTACCATATACAGACACCAACTAGTATCCCCTTTATGATCTAGCCAGGTCATTACAGTATATACAGTATCTCTACCATATACAGACACCAACTAGTATCCCCTTTATGATCTAGCCAGGTCATTACAGTATATACAGTATCTCTACCATATACAGACACCAACTAGTATCCCCTTTATGATCAAGCCAGGTCATTACAGTATATACAGTATCTGTACCATATACAGACACCAACTAGTATCCCCTTTATGATCTAGCCAGGTCATTACAGTATATACAGTATCTCTACCATATACAGACACCAACTAGTATCCCCTTTATGATCTAGCCTGGTCATTACAGTATATACAGTATCTCTACCATATACAGACACCAACTAGTATCCCCTTTATGATCTAGCCAGGTCATTACAGTATATACAGTATCTCTACCATATACAGACACCAACTAGTATCCCCTTTATGATCTAGCCAGGTCATTACAGTATATACAGTATCTCTACCATATACAGACAGCAACTAGTATCCCCTTTATGATCTAGCCAGGTCATTACAGTATATACAGTATCTCTACCATATACAGACACCAACTAGTATCCCCTTTATGATCTAGCCAGGTCATTACAGTATATACAGTATCTCTACCATATACAGACACCAACTAGTATCCCCTTTATGATCTAGCCAGGTCATTACAGTATATACAGTATCTCTACCATATACAGACACCAACTAGTATCCCCTTTATGATCTAGCCAGGTCATTACAGTATATACAGTATTTCTACCATATACAGACACCAACTAGTATCCCCTTTATGATCTAGCCTGGTCATTACAGTATATACAGTATCTCTACCACATACAGACACCAACTAGTATCCCCTTTATGATCTAGCCAGGTCATTACAGTATATACAGTATCTCTACCATATACAGACACCAACTAGTATCCCCTTTATGATCTAGCCAGGTCATTACAGTATATACAGTATCTCTACCATATACAGACACCAACTAGTATCCCCTTTATGATCTAGCCAGGTCATTACAGTATATACAGTATCTCTACCATATACAGACACCAACTAGTATCCCCTTTATGATCTAGCCAGGTCATTACAGTATATACAGTATCTCTACCATATACAGACACCAACTAGTATCCCCTTTATGATCTAGCCAGGTCATTACAGTATATACAGTATCTCTACCATATACAGACACCAACTAGTATCCCCTTTATGATCTAGCCAGGTCATTACAGTATATACAGTATCTCTACCATATACAGACACCAACTAGTATCCCCTTTATGATCTAGCCAGGTCATTACAGTATATACAGTATCTCTACCATATACAGACACCAACTAGTATCCCCTTTATGATCTAGCCAGGTCATTACAGTATAGACAGTATTTCTACCATATACAGACACCAACTAGTATCCCCTTTATGATCTAGCCAGGTCATTACAGTATATACAGTATCTCTACCATATACAGACACCAACTAGTATCCCCTTTATGATCTAGCCAGGTCATTACAGTATATACAGTATCTCTACCATATACAGACACCAACTAGTGTCCCCTTTATGATCTAGCCAGGTCATTACAGTATATACAGTATCTCTACCATATACAGACACCAACTAGTATCCCCTTTATGATCTAGCCAGGTCATTACAGTATATACAGTATCTCTACCATATACAGACACCAACTAGTATCCCCTTTATGATCTAGCCAGGTCATTACAGTATATACAGTATCTCTACCATCTGCCAGACACCAACTAGTATCCCCTTTATGATCTAGCCAGGCCATTACAGTATATACAGTATCTCTACCATATACAGACACCAACTAGTATCCCCTTTATGTTCTAGCCAGGTCATTACAGTATATACAGTATCTCTACCATATACAGACACCAACTAGTATCCCCTTTATGATCTAGCCAGGTCATTACAGTATATACAGTATCTCTACCATATACAGACACCAACTAGTATCCCCTTTATGATCTAGCCAGGTCATTACAGTATATACAGTATCTCTACCATATACAGACAGCAACTAGTATCCCCTTTATGATCTAGCCAGGTCATTACAGTATAGACAGTATTTCTACCATATACAGACACCAACTAGTATCCCCTTTATGATCTAGCCTGGTCATTACAGTATATACAGTATCTCTACCATATACAGACACCAACTAGTATCCCCTTTATGATCTAGCCAGGTCATTACAGTATATACAGTATCTCTACCATATACAGACACCAACTAGTATCCCCTTTATGATCTAGCCAGGTCATTACAGTATATACAGTATCTCTACCATATACAGACACCAACTAGTATCCCCTTTATGATCTAGCCAGGTCATTACAGTATATACAGTATCTCTACCATATACAGACACCAACTAGTATCCCCTTTATCATCTAGCCAGGTCATTACAGTATATACAGTATCTCTACCATATACAGACACCAACTAGTATCCCCTTTATGTTCTAGCCAGGTCATTACAGTATATACAGTATCTCTACCATATACAGACACCAACTAGTATCCCCTTTATGTTCTAGCCAGGTCATTACAGTATATACAGTATCTCTACCATATACAGACACCAACTAGTATCCCCTTTATGATCTAGCCAGGTCATTACAGTATATACAGTATCTCTACCATATACAGACACCAACTAGTATCCCCTTTATGATCTAGCCAGGTCATTACAGTATAGACAGTATTTCTACCATATACAGACACCAACTAGTATCCCCTTTATGATCTAGCCTGGTCATTACAGTATATACAGTATCTCTACCACATACAGACACCAACTAGTATCCCCTTTATGATCTAGCCAGGTCATTACAGTATATACAGTATCTCTACCATATACAGACACCAACTAGTATCCCCTTTATGATCTAGCCAGGTCATTACAGTATATACAGTATCTCTACCATATACAGACACCAACTAGTATCCCCTTTATGATCTAGCCAGGTCATTACAGTATATACAGTATCTCTACCATATACAGACACCAACTAGTATCCCCTTTATGATCTAGCCAGGTCATTACAGTATATACAGTATCTCTACCATATACAGACACCAACTAGTATCCCCTTTATGATCTAGCCAGGTCATTACAGTACATACAGTATCTCTACCATATACAGACACCAACTAGTATCCCCTTTATGATCTAGCCAGGTCATTACAGTATATACAGTATCTCTACCATATACAGACACCAACTAGTATCCCCTTTATGATCTAGCCAGGTCATTACAGTATATACAGTATCTCTACCATATACAGACACCAACTAGTATCCCCTTTATGATCTAGCCAGGTCATTACAGTATATACAGTATCTCTACCATATACAGACACCAACTAGTATCCCCTTTATGATCTAGCCTGGTCATTACAGTATATACAGTATCTCTACCACATACAGACACCAACTAGTATCCCCTTTATGATCTAGCCAGGTCATTACAGTATATACAGTATCTCTACCATATACAGACACCAACTAGTATCCCCTTTATGATCTAGCCAGGTCATTACAGTATATACAGTATCTCTACCATATACAGACACCAACTAGTATCCCCTTTATGATCTAGCCAGGTCATTACAGTATATACAGTATCTCTACCATATACAGACACCAACTAGTATCCCCTTTATGATCTAGCCAGGTCATTACAGTATATACAGTATCTCTACCATATACAGACACCAACTAGTATCCCCTTTATGATCTAGCCAGGCCATTACAGTATATACAGTATCTCTACCATATACAGACACCAACTAGTATCCCCTTTATGATCTAGCCAGGACATTACAGTATATACAGTATCTCTACCATATACAGACACCAACTAGTATCCCCTTTATGATCTAGCCAGGTCATTACAGTACATACAGTATCTCTACCATATACAGACACCAACTAGTATCCCCTTTATGATCTAGCCAGGCCATTACAGTATATACAGTATCTCTACCATATACAGACACCAACTAGTATCCCCTTTATGTTCTAGCCAGGTCATTACAGTATATACAGTATCTCTACCATATACAGACACCAACTAGTATCCCCTTTATGATCTAGCCAGGTAATTACAGTATATACAGTATCTCTACCATATACAGACACCAACTAGTATCCCCTTTATGATCTAGCCAGGTCATTACAGTATATACAGTATCTCTACCATATACAGACAGCAACTAGTATCCCCTTTATGATCTAGCCAGGTCATTACAGTATATACAGTATCTCTACCATATACAGACACCAACTAGTATCCCCTTTATGATCTAGCCAGGTCATTACAGTATATACAGTATCTCTACCATATACAGACACCAACTAGTATCCCCTTTATGTTCTAGCCAGGTCATTACAGTATATACAGTATCTCTACCATATACAGACACCAACTAGTATCCACTTTATGATCTAGCCAGGTCATTACAGTATATACAGTATCTCTACCATCTGCCAGACACCAACTAGTATCCCCTTTATTATCTAGCCAGGTCATTACAGTATATACAGTATCTCTAACATCTGCCAGACACCAACTAGTATCCCCTTTATGATCTAGCCAGGTCATTACAGTATATACAGTATCTCTACCATATACAGACACCAACTAGTATCCCCTTTATGATCTAGCCAGGTCATTACAGTATATACAGTATCTCTACCATCTAGCCAGGTCATTACAGTATCTCTACCATCTAGCCAGGTCATTACAGTATATACAGTATCTCTACCATATACAGACACCAACTAGTATCCCCTTTATGATCTAGCCAGGTCATTACAGTATCTCTACCATATACAGACACCAACTAGTATCCCCTTTATGATCTAGCCAGGTCATTACAGTATATACAGTATCTCTACCATCTGCCAGACACCAACTAGTATCCCCTTTATGATCTAGCCAGGTCATTACAGTATATACAGTATCTCTACCATATACAGACACCAACTAGTATCCCCTTTATGATCTAGCCAGGTCATTACAGTATATACAGTATCTCTACCATCTGCCAGACACCAACTAGTATCCCCTTTATGATCTAGCCAGGTCATTACAGTATATACAGTATCTCTACCATCTGCCAGACACCAACTAGTATCCCCTTTATGATCTAGCCAGGTCATTACAGTATATACAGTATCTCTACCATATACAGACACCAACTAGTATCCCTTTATGATCTAGCCAGGCCATTACAGTATATACAGTATCTCTACCATATACAGACACCAACTAGTATCCCCTTTATGATCTAGCCAGGTCATTACAGTATATACAGTATCTCTACCATATACAGACACCAACTAGTATCCCCTTTATGTTCTAGCCAGGTCATTACAGTATATACAGTATCTCTACCATATACAGACACCAACTAGTATCCCCTTTATGATCTAGCCAGGTCATTACAGTATATACAGTATCTCTACCATCTAGCCAGGTCATTACAGTATATACAGTATCTCTACCATATACAGACACCAACTAGTATCCCCTTTATGATCTAGCCAGGTCATTACAGTATCTCTACCATATACAGACACCAACTAGTATCCCCTTTATGATCTAGCCAGGTCATTACAGTATATACAGTATCTCTACCATCTGCCAGACACCAACTAGTATCCCCTTTATGATCAAGCCAGGTCATTACAGTATATACAGTATCTCTACCATCTGCCAGACACCAACTAGTATCCCCTTTATGATCTAGCCAGGTCATTACAGTATATACAGTATCTCTACCATATACAGACACCAACTAGTATCCCCTTTATGATCTAGCCAGGTCATTACAGTATATACAGTATCTCTACCATCTGCCAGACACCAACTAGTATCCCCTTTATGATCTAGCCAGGTCATTACAGTATATACAGTATCTCTACCATATACAGACACCAACTAGTATTCCCTTTATGATCTAGCCAGGTCATTACAGTATATACAGTATCTCTACCATCTGCCAGACACCAACTAGTATCCCCTTTATGATCTAGCCAGGTCATTACAGTATATACAGTATCTCTACCATATACAGACACCAACTAGTATCCCCTTTATGATCTAGCCAGGTCATTACAGTATATACAGTATCTCTACCATATACAGACACCAACTAGTATCCCCTTTATGATCTAGCTAGGTCATTACAGTATATACAGTATCTCTACCATCTGCCAGACACCAACTAGTATCCCCTTTATTATCTAGCTTGGCCATTACAGTATATACAGTATCTCTACCATATACAGACACCAACTAGTATCCCCTTTATGATCTAGCCAGGTCATTACAGTATATACAGTATCTCTACCATCTGCCAGACACCAACTAGTATACCCTTTATGATCTAACCAGGTCATTACAGTATATACAGTATCTCTACCATATACAGACACCAACTAGTATCCCCTTTATGATCTAGCCAGGTCATTACAGTATATACAGTATCTCTACCATATACAGACACCAACTAGTATCCCCTTTATGATCTAGCCAGGCCATTACAGTATATACAGTATCTCTACCATATACAGACACCAACTAGTATCCCCTTTATTATCTAGCCAGGTCATTACAGTATATACAGTATCTCTACCATATACAGTCACCAACTAGTATCCCCTTTATGATCTAGCCAGGTCATTACAGTATATACAGTATCTCTACCATATACAGACACCAACTAGTATCCCCTTTATGATCTAGCCAGGTCATTACAGTATATACAGTATCTCTACCATATACAGACACCAACTAGTATCCCCTTTATGATCTAGCCAGGTCATTACAGTATATACAGTATCTCTACCATATACAGACAGCAACTAGTATCCCCTTTATGATCTAGCCAGGTCATTACAGTATATACAGTATCTCTACCATATACAGACACCAACTAGTATCCCCTTTATGATCTAGCCAGGTCATTACAGTATATACAGTATCTCTACCATATACAGACACCAACTACTATCCCCTTTATGATCTAGCCAGGTCATTACAGTATATACAGTATCTCTACCATATACAGACACCAACTAGTATCCCTTTATGATCTAGCCAGGCCATTACAGTATATACAGTATCTCTACCATATACAGACACCAACTAGTATCCCTTTATGATCTAGCCAGGTCATTACAGTATATACAGTATCTCTACCATATACAGACACCAACTAGTATCCCCTTTATGATCTAGCCAGGTCATTACAGTATATACAGTATCTCTACCATCTGCCAGACACCAACTAGTATCCCCTTTATGATCTAGCCAGGTCATTACAGTATATACAGTATCTCTACCATCTGCCAGACACCAACTAGTGTCCCCTTTATGTTCTAGCCAGGTCATTACAGTATATACAGTATCTCTACCATCTAGCCAGGTCATTACAGTATATACAGTATCTCTACCATATACAGACAGCAACTAGTATCCCCTTTATGATCTAGCCAGGTCATTACAGTATATACAGTATCTCTACCATATACAGACACCACCTAGTATCCCCTTTATGATCTAGCCAGGTCATTACAGTATATACAGTATCTCTACCATATACAGACAGCAACTAGTATCCCCTTTATGATCTAGCCAGGTCATTACAGTATATACAGTATCTCTACCATATACAGACACCAACTAGTATCCCCTTTATGATCTAGCCAGTTCATTACAGTATATACAGTATCTCTACCATATACAGACACCAACTAGTATCCCCTTTATGTTCTAGCCAGGTCATTACAGTATATACAGTATCTCTACCATATACAGACACCAACTAGTATCCCCTTTATGATCTAGCCAGGCCATTACAGTATATACAGTATCTCTACCATATACAGACACCAACTAGTATCCCCTTTATGATCTAGCCAGGTCATTACAGTATATACAGTATCTCTACCATCTGCCAGACACCAACTAGTATCCCCTTTATGATCTAGCCAGGTCATTACAGTATATACAGTATCTCTACCATATACAGACACCAACTAGTATCCCCTTCATGATCTAGCCAGGTCATTACAGTATATACAGTATCTCTACCATATACAGACACCAACTAGTATCCCCTTTATGATCTAGCCAGGTCATTACAGTATATACAGTATCTCTACCATATACAGACACCAACTAGTATCCCCTTTATGATCTAGCCAGGTCATTACAGTATATACAGTATCTCTACCATATACAGACAGCAACTAGTATCCCCTTTATGATCTAGCCAGGTCATTACAGTATATACAGTATCTCTACCATATACAGACACCAACTACTATCCCCTTTATGATCTAGCCAGGTCATTACAGTATATACAGTATCTCTACCATATACAGACAGCAACTAGTATCCCCTTTATGATCTAGCCAGGTCATTACAGTATATACAGTATCTCTACCATATACAGACACCAACTAGTATCCCCTTTATGATCTAGCCAGGTCATTACAGTATATACAGTATCTCTACCATATACAGACACCAACTACTATCCCCTTTATGATCTAGCCAGGTCATTACAGTATATACAGTATCTCTACCATATACAGACACCAACTAGTATCCCTTTATGATCTAGCCAGGCCATTACAGTATATACAGTATCTCTACCATATACAGACAGCAACTAGTATCCCCTTTATGATCTAGCCAGGTCATTACAGTATATACAGTATCTCTACCATATACAGACACCAACTAGTATCCCCTTTATGATCTAGCCAGGTCATTACAGTATATACAGTATCTCTACCATCTGCCAGACACCAACTAGTATCCCCTTTATGATCTAGCCAGGTCATTACAGTATATACAGTATCTCTACCATATACAGACACCAACTAGTATCCCCTTTATGATCTAGCCAGGCCATTACAGTATATACAGTATCTCTACCATATACAGACACCAACTAGTATCCCCTTTATGATCTAGCCAGGTCATTACAGTATATACAGTATCTCTACCATATACAGACACCAACTAGTATCCCCTTTATCATCTAGCCAGGTCATTACAGTATATACAGTATCTCTACCATATACAGACACCAACTAGTATCCCCTTTATGATCTAGCCAGGTCATTACAGTATATACAGTATCTCTACCATATACAGACACCAACTAGTATCCCCTTCATGATCTAGCCAGGTCATTACAGTATATACAGTATCTCTACCATATACAGACACCAACTAGTATCCCCTTTATGATCTAGCCAGGTCATTACAGTATATACAGTATCTCTACCATATACAGACACCAACTAGTATCCCCTTTATGTTCTAGCCATGTCATTACAGTATATACAGTATCTCTACCATATACAGACACCAACTAGTATCCCCTTTATGATCTAGCCAGGTCATTACAGTATATACAGTATCTCTACCATCTAGCCAGGCCATTACAGTATATACAGTATCTCTACCATATACAGACCGTCTTCCATCTGCCAGACACCAACTAGTATCCCCTTTATTATATTACATTCATATTATTACTTTTAGATGTCAAGACTCTGTAAAATGAGGTACTTGCTGCTGGACTGTTGCAGTGTTCTACAATGTGCTCGACATGGCTGCTATCAACACGTGTTGTACAAGCAATGCCTTGACAAGACAGTCAGCAGGAGAGATTTCATGATGGATCTGGCATGTGAGCTTTGTGAGAACCACATGAACACAGAGAAAGAAGCTACAGTCACCAAGCAGGAAGCAGGTCCTGTTCTCCCTTTTCCCCCAGGCACCACATCTCCCTCAGGGGAGAAAGAAGACAGAATGTCAAGTCGGCAGGTGCCCACCGAACAAGGCCAATGAAAACCGATTAGATTTGTTTGTGGACGCGAAGCATAAAGAGAAGATGGGATTGATTCACGTGTAAAGGCGCGGTACAGTGTCTGATACAATCAACAAATTATTGTTTTAATATCTTGTCATCAATATATTTCCACAAATATTTATTTATGAAATTAATCTTTTACAATTGTTCACTGTTTTTTTTGTTTCTAATTTGTCAAAAGAAACTGTAAATTGACTTTATTAATTACTATAACTCCATTACTAATCAAATCTACAAATACAGTTGATCAAATGGATTCCACTGTAGTGTTTTATTGTAAGGGAGATAGGACAATTTATTTTCTACATTGTAGAATTAACAATTGTTGTTATTTTACTGATATATTTCCACTAATCTTTATTAATGTAATTAATATTTTACAGTAGTTTATACACTATTTATCAAGTGTTTATTTAACAAACCATGTTTTCACACCTTGCACCTTGCTGGTTGATATGCATCTGATGCATATGCTAAAGTGGAGGCCTGGCAACTTCCTCTAGCGGGGACGTATATGCTGATAGACCAGGTGGTTCTGGTGTTAAGGACTGGTAGATGGGTGTTCTGATAGGCTGAAAGACCAGGTGGTTCTAGTGTTAAGGACTGGTAGATGGGTGTTCTGATAGGCTGATAGACCAGGTGGTTCTAGTGTTACGGACTGGTAGATGGGTGTTCTGATAGGCTGATAGACCAGGTGGTTCTAGTGTTAAGGACTGGTAGATGGGTGTTCTGATGGGCTGATAGACCAGGTGGTTCTAGTGTTAAGGACTGGTAGATGGGTGTTCTGATAGGCTGATAGACCAGGTGGTTCTAGTGTTAATTAATGACTGGTAGATGGGTGTTCTGATAGGCTGATAGACCAGGTGGTTCTAGTGATAAGGACTGGTAGATGGGTGTTCTGATGGGCTGATAGACCAGGTGGTTCTAGTGTTACGGACTGGTAGATGGGTGTTCTGATAGGCTGATAGACCAGGTGGTTCTAGTGTTAAGGACTGGTAGATGGGTGTTCTGATGGGCTGATAGACCAGGTGGTTCTAGTGTTAAGGACTGGTAGATGGGTGTTCTGATAGGCTGATAGACCAGGTGGTTCTAGTGTTAATTAATGACTGGTAGATGGGTGTTCCGATAGGCTGATAGACCAGGTGGTTCTAGTGATAAGGACTGGTAGATGGGTGTTCTGATAGGCTGATAGACCAGGTGGTTCTAGTGTTAAGGACTGGTAGATGGGTGTTCTGATAGGCTGATAGACCAGGTGGTTCTAGTGTTAAGGACTGGTAGATGGGTGTTCTGATAGGCTGATAGACCAGGTGGTTCTAGTGATAAGGACTGGTAGATGGGTGTTCTGATAGGCTGATAGACCAGGTGGTTCTAGTGTTAAGGACTGGTAGATGGGTGTTCTGATAGGCTGATAGACCAGGTGGTTCTAGTGTTAAGGACTGGTAGATGGGTGTTCTGATAGGCTGATAGACCAGGTGGTTCTAGTGTTAATTAATGACTGGTAGATGGGTGTTCTGATAGGCTGATAGACCAGGTGGTTCTAGTGATAAGGACTGGTAGATGGGTGTTCTGATATGCTGAAAGAACAGGTGGTTCTGGTGTTAAGGACTGGTAGATGGGTGTTCTGATAGGCTGATAGACCAGGTGGTTCTAGTGTTAAGGACTGGTAGATGGGTGTTCTGATAGGCTGATAGACCAGGTGGTTCTAGTGATAAGGACTGGTAGATGGGTGTTCTGATAGGCTGATAGACCAGGTGGTTCTAGTGTTAAGGACTGGTAGATGGGTGTTCTGATAGGCTGATAGACCAGGTGGTTCTAGTGTTAAGGACTGGTAGATGGGTGTTCTGATAGGCTGATAGACCAGGTGGTTCTAGTGTTAATTAATGACTGGTAGATGGGTGTTCTAATAGGCTGATAGACCAGGTGGTTCTAGTGTTAAGGACTGGTAGATGGGTGTTCTGATAGGCTGATAGACCAGGTGGTTCTAGTGTTAAGGACTGGTAGATGGGTGTTCTGATAGGCTGATAGACCAGGTGGTTCTAGTGTTAATTAATGACTGGTAGATGGGTGTTCTAATAGGCTGATAGACCAGGTGGTTCTAGTGTTAAGGACTGGTAGATGGGTGTTCTGATAGGCTGATAGACCAGGTGGTTCTAGTGTTAAGGACTGGTAGATGGGTGTTCTGATAGGCTGATAGACCAAGTGGTTCTAGTGTTAATGACTGGTAGATGGGTGTTCTGATAGGCTGATAGACCAGGTGGTTCTAGTGTTAAGGACTGGTAGATGGGTGTTCTGATAGGCTGATAGACCAAGTGGTTCTAGTGTTAATGACTGGTAGATGGGTGTTCTGATAGGCTGATAGACCAGGTGGTTCTAGTGTTAAGGACTGGTAGATGGGTGTTCTGATAGGCTGATAGACCAGGTGGTTCTAGTGTTAAGGACTGGTAGATGGGTGTTCTGATAGGCTGATAGACCAGGTGGTTCTAGTGTTAATTAATGACTGGAAAATGGGTGTTTTGATAGGCTGATAGTCCAGGTGGTTCTAGTGTTAAGGACTGGTAGATGGGTGTTCTGATAGGCTGATAGACCAGGTGGTTCTAGTGTTAATTAATGACTGGTAGATGGGTGTTCTGATAGGCTGATAGACCAGGTGGTTCTAGTGATAAGGACTGGTAGATGGGTGTTGACCATTCACTCATGCTGACCGGCTCCAGTACTTTGTTCTTGACTAAAGCCTCCAAGTCAGCCTAGACTTTTGGTCTGATAGCAGAAGCTACAGGTCCTGCTTTCAGAACCTTTGGTTTGCTGTCTGGCTTAATGCCAAGCTTCCCTGTGATGTCGTTCATACAACCCTGCTGTCCATTAAATCCATCTGTTTCTTTAAGATGGCAGGTAGGTCTCTGTTTCCACGTGTCATTGTCTGCACTGATGGCCAGTCCAGTGTGATTTTCTCCAACTATGAACATCCCAGTAGTGATGTATAGTCTCCCTTCACAACATAGCAGCTTTTCAGTTGGTCTGTTTACCTGAACTGTGACATCAGTGATGTCTCTCAAGGTGACAGATTCACCTGTGTAAGTCTTTAACACGAGGTGCGCTGGTTGAAGTGGAAGGTGTTTCAGTGTGATTTCCTGGTCTGATGAGTCACTCACCTCAGTGTTCTCTTACTCAACAGTGTGAACATGTTTCTTGTTTCCCGTTTTGCATTTTCTGTTCTCTTTTTGTTTGTAGAGGATTTGTCAAGTGTGTATTTTTTTACCACAGGCTGGACAATCCATGTCCTTACACCAGCATGTAGAATCCTGACATCCCTTTATACCACAGGCTGGGCAATCCATGTCCTTACACCAGCATGTAGAATCCTGACATCCCTTTATACCACAGGCTGGACAATCCATGTCCTTACACCAGCATGTAGAATCCTGACACCCCTTTATACCACAGGCTGGACAATCCATGTCCTTACACCAGCATGTAGAATCCTGACATCCCTTTATACCACAGGCTGGACAATCCATGTCCTTACACCAGCATGTAGAATCCTGACATCCCTTTATACCACAGACTGGACAATCCATGTCCTTACACCAGCATGTAGAATCCTGACATCCCTTTATACCACAGGCTGGGCAATCCATGTCCTTACACCAGCATGTAGAATCCTGACATCCCTTTATACCACAGGCTGGACAATCCATGTCCTTACACCAGCATGTAGAATCCTGACATCCCTTTATACCACAGGCTGGACAATCCATGTCCTTACACCAGCATGTAGAATCCTGACATCCCTTTATACCACAGGCTGGACAATCCATGTCCTTACACCAGCATGTAGAATCCTGACATCCCTTTATACCACAGGCTGGACAATCCATGTCCTTACACCAGCAAGTAGAATCCTGACATCCCTTTATACCACAGGCTGGACAATCCATGTCCTTACACCAGCATGTAGAATCCTGACATCCCTTTATACCACAGGCTGGACAATCCATGTCCTTACACCAGCATGTAGAATCCTGACATCCCTTTATACCACAGGCTGGACAATCCATGTCCTTACACCAGCATGTAGAATCCTGACATCCCTTTATACCACAGGCTGGACAATCCATGTCCTTACACCAGCATGTAGAATCCTAACATCCCTTTATACCACAGGCTGGACAATCCATGTCCTTACACCAGCATGTAGAATCCTGACATCCCTTTATACCACAGGCTGGGCAATCCATGTCCTTACACCAGCATGTAGAATCCTGACATCCCTTTATACCACAGGCTGGACAATCCATGTCCTTACACCAGCATGTAGAATCCTGACATCCCTTTATACCACAGGCTGGACAATCCATGTCATTACACCAACATGTAGAATCCTGACATCCCTTTATACCACAGGCTGGACAATCCATGTCCTTACACCAGCATGTAGAATCCTGACACCCCTTTATACCACAGGCTGGACAATCCATGTCCTTACACCAGCATGTAGAATCCTGACATCCCTTTATACCACAGGCTGGACAATCCATGTACTTACACCAACATGTAGAATCCTGACATCCCTTTATACCACAGGCTGGACAATCCATGTCCTTACACCAGCATGTAGAATCCTGACATCCCTTTATACCACAGGCTGGACAATCCATGTCCTTACACCAGCATGTAGAATCCTGACATCCCTTTATACCACAGGCTGGACAATCCATGTCCTTACACCAGCATGTAGAATCCTGACATCCCTTTATACCACAGGCTGGACAATCCATGTCCTTACACCAGCATGTAGAATCCTGACATCCCTTTATACCACAGGCTGGACAATCCATGTCCTTACACCAGCATGTAGAATCCTGACATCCCTTTATACCACAGGCTGGACAATCCATGTCCTTACACCAGCAAGTAGAATCCTGACATCCCTTTATACCACAGGCTGGGCAATCCATGTCCTTACACCAGCATGTAGAATCCTGACATCCCTTTATACCACAGGCTGGACAATCCATGTCCTTACACCAGCATGTAGAATCCTGACATCCCTTTATACCACAGGCTGGACAATCCATGTCCTTACACCAGCATGTAGAATCCTGACATCCCTTTATACCACAGGCTGGACAATCCATGTCCTTACACCAACATGTAGAATCCTGACATCCCTTTATACCACAGGCTGGACAATCCATGTCCTTACACCAGCATGTAGAATCCTGACATCCCTTTATACCACAGGCTGGACAATCCATGTCCTTACACCAGCATGTAGAATCCTGACATCCCTTTATACCACAGGCTGGGCAATCCATGTCCTTACACCAGCATGTAGAATCCTGACATCCCTTTATACCACAGGCTGACAATCCATGTCCTTACACCAGCATGTAGAATCCTGACATCCCTTTATACCACAGGCTGGACAATCCATGTCCTTACACCAGCATGTAGAATCCTGACATCCCTTTATACCACAGGCTGGACAATCCATGTCCTTACACCAGCATGTAGAATCCTGACATCCCTTTATACCACAGGCTGGACAATCCATGTCCTTACACCAGCATGTAGAATCCTGACATCCCTTTATACCACAGGCTGGACAATCCATGTCCTTACACCAGCATGTAGAATCCTGACATCCCTTTATACCACAGGCTGGACAATCCATGTCCTTACACCAGCATGTAGAATCCTGACATCCCTTTATACCACAGGCTGGACAATCCATGTCCTTACACCAGCATGTAGAATCCTGACATCCCTTTATACCACAGGCTGGGCAATCCATGTCCTTACACCAGCATGTAGAATCCTGACATCCCTTTATACCACAGGCTGACAATCCATGTCCTTACACCAGCATGTAGAATCCTGACATCCCTTTATACCACAGGCTGGACAATCCATGTCCTTACACCAGCATGTAGAATCCTGACATCCCTTTATACCACAGGCTGGACAATCCATGTCCTTACACCAGCATGTAGAATCCTGACATCCCTTTATACCACAGGCTGGACAATCCATGTCCTTACACCAGCATGTAGAATCCTGACATCCCTTTATACCACAGGCTGGACAATCCATGTCCTTACACCAGCATGTAGAATCCTGACATCCCTTTATACCACAGGCTGGACAATCCATGTCCTTACACCAGCATGTAGAATCCTGACATCCCTTTATACCACAGGCTGGACAATCCATGTCCTTACACCAGCATGTAGAATCCTGACATCCCTTTATACCACAGGCTGGACAATCCATGTCCTTACACCAGCATGTAGAATCCTGACATCCCTTTATACCACAGGCTGGACAATCCATGTCCTTACACCAACATGTAGAAGAAGCCTGATGTCCCACCTTGCCACAGTGGAAGCATGTGACTTGATTTTCCCATCTCTGATTTTCAGTTGAAACTCTGAGCACTTTTCCTTTTTTTGTGATCAACTTTTTTATTTATTATAAAGGAACACAGACAAGAACAAAAAGCAGCAGGAATGGTTATACAGCTAGAGACACAATTGTAACGGCTGTCTTCTGTGGAAATGGACCAAGGTGCAGCAGGTTGCGTGTTCATCATGATAATTTATTAAATAAACGTGAACACGGGAAAAACAATAAACAAAAGAGAACGACAGACCGACAGTTTTACAGGCTAAGTACTTACATACAGCAGTGCAAAATCAACTACCCACAAAACCAAGTGACAAACATACTCCTACATATATGACTCCCAATCAGGAACAACGATCCCCAGCTGTTCCTGATCAGGAGTCACAAGACCAACACAGAACACAAGACTGCCACGTCCTGACCCCAAAACTACAACAACAGCTCCATCTGCTGGTCAGGACGTGACAGTACCCCCCCCTCAAGGTGCAGACCCCGGAATGCACCTAACAACGAAAAAAACACCAACAAACAAAATCCCCAACAAAACCCATAAACAATAACCCCTAAACAATAAGGGAGGGAAGGGAGGGTGGCTGCCGTCAACGACGGCACTGTGCTACACCCTCCCTCCCCAACCCACCTATCCTGGAGGTGGCTCCGGTGCAGGACATGGACCCTGCTCCACCCTCGGCGTCGCCCACTTCGGTGGAGCCGATAGCTGCGCCAGGCAGACGGACCCCTCGAGCCGGGCCGGGGGACAGGAGGGCCCCTCGGGCCGGGCCGGGGGACAGGAGGGCCCCTCGGGCCGAGCCGGGGGACAGGAGGGCCCCTCGGGCTGGGCCGGGGGGCAGGAGGGCCCCTCGGGCTGGGCCGGGGAGCAGGAGGGCCCCTCGGGCTGGGCCGGAAGGCATGCGGGCCCCTCGGGCTGGGCCGGAAGGCATGCGGGCCCCTCGGGCTGGGCCGGAAGGCATGCGGGCCCCTCGGGCTGGGCCGGAAGGCATGCGGGCCCCTCGGGCTGGGCCGGAAGGCATGCGGGCCACTCGGGCTGGGCCGGAAGGCATGCGGGCCACTCGGGCTGGGCCGGAAGGCATGCGGGCCACTCGGGCTGGGCCGGAAGGCATGCGGGCCACTCGGGCTGGGCCGGAAGGCATGCGGGCCACTCGGGCTGGACCGGAAGGCATGCGGGCCACTCGGGCTGGACCGGAGGGCAGGAGGACCACTCGGGCTGGACCGGAGGGCAGGAGGACCACTCGGGCTGGACCGAAGGGCAGGAGGACCCCTCGGGCTGATCCTGACAGGCCGGGCACACTGGCAGATCAGGGCAGGCGGGCACCTCTGGCAGAACCGGGCAGTCCGGCCACTCTGGCAGAACAGGGCAGTCCGGCCACTCTGGCAGAACAGGGCAGTCCGGCCACTCTGGCAGAACAGGGCAGTCCGGCCACTCTGGCAGAACAGGGCAGTCCGGCCACTCTGGCAGAACAGGGCAGTCCGGCCACTCTGGCAGAACAGGGCAGTCCGGCCACTCTGGCAGAACAGGGCAGTCCGGCCACTCTGGCAGAACAGGGCAGTCCGGCCACTCTGGCAGAACAGGGCAGTCCGGCCACTCTGGCAGAACAGGGCAGTCCGGCCACTCTGGCAGAACAGGGCAGTCCGGCCACTCCGGCAGAACAGGGCAGTCCGGCCACTCCGGCAGAACAGGGCAGTCCGGCCACTCCGGCAGTTCAGGGCAGTCCGGCCACTCCGGCAGTTCAGGGCAGTCCGGCCACTCCGGCAGTTCAGGGCAGTCCGGCCACTCCGGCAGTTCAGGGCAGTCCGGCCACTCCGGCAGTTCAGCGCAGTCCGGCCACTCCGGCAGTTCAGCGCAGTCCGGCCACTCCGGCAGTTCAGCGCAGTCCGGCCACTCCGGCAGTTCAGCGCAGTCCGGCCACTCCGGCAGTTCAGCGCAGTCCGGCCACTCCGGCAGTTCAGCGCAGTCCGGCCACTCCGGCAGTTCAGCGCAGTCCGACCACTCCGGCAGTTCAGCGCAGTCCGGCCACTCCGGCGACTGTTGACTGGCGGGCAGCTCCGACGACTGTTGACTGGCGGGCAGCTCCGACGACTGTTGACTGGCGGGCAGCTCCGACGACTGTTGACTGGCGGGCAGCTCCGACGACTGTTGACTGGCGGGCAGCTCCGACGACTGTTGACTGGCGGGCAGCTCCGACGACTGTTGACTGGCGGGCAGCTCTGATGACGACTGTTGACTCCTGATGCGTGGGGCAGGTATTGGACATACCAGCCTGGAGACACGCACCTCCATGCTAGTGTGTCTAGCTGGAAACACCGGACCGAAAGGGCGCACTGGCGGTCTTGAGTGCAGGGTTGGCATCACCCCTTCCGGCTCGATGCTCCCCTTGCCCTGGCACCTGCGGGGCGCTGGTACTGGGCGAAGTGGGCTGTGCGTCCGTATAGGCGAGATGGTGCGCACCTCAGCGTAACATGACGCCCTCCACCTCCCTGTAGTCACGGGTAGCTGGCTTACGGCTCTTCCCTGGCCTGGCCAAACTACCCGTGTGCCCCCCCCAAAAAAAATCTTGGGCTGCCTCTCGGGTTCCCTTAGCTCCCTTAACTTGTCCGCCCAGAATTTTCTTTCGTCCTGCCAGGTCCATTCTTCCATTTTCTTCTCCTGTGGCTTCCTCTTCTTCTGCTGCTTGGTCCTTTGGTGGGTAGTTCTGTAACGGCTGTCTTCTGTGGAAATGGACCAAGGTGCAGCAGGTTGCGTGTTCATCATGATAATTTATTAAATAAACGTGAACACGGGAAAAACAATAAACAAAAGAGAACGACAGACCGACAGTTTTACAGGCTAAGTACTTACATACAGCAGTGCAAAATCAACTACCCACAAAACCAAGTGACAAACATACTCCTACATATATGACTCCCAATCAGGAACAACGATCCCCAGCTGTTCCTGATCAGGAGTCACAAGACCAACACAGAACACAAGACTGCCACGTCCTGACCCCAAAACTACAACAACAGCTCCATCTGCTGGTCAGGACGTGACAACAATACTGTTAAAATATATATCAGAACAAATAGCAGCAGGAATGGTTATACAGCTAGAGACACAATACTGTTAAAATATATATCAGAACTAATAGCAGCAGGAATGGTTATACAGCTAGAGAAACAATACTGTTAAAATATATATTAGAATAAATAGCAGCAGGAATGGTTATACAGCTAGAGAAACAATACTGTTAAAATATATATTAGAATAAATAGCAGCAGGAATGGTTATACAGCTAGAGACACAATACTGTTAAAATATATATCAGAACTAATAGCAGCAGGAATGGTTATACAGCTAGAGACACAATACTGTTAATATATATATAAGTATAATATGTAAACCAGGTATTGCAGGTAAAAACAATTATAATTAACCACATATACAATCACTCACCTGAGCTGCATCAACCCCTCCTGGGACCACCCCAACCCACCCTCCATCCCCTCCTGGGACCACCCCAACCCACCCTCCATCCTCTCCTGGGACCACCCCAACCCACCCTCCAACCCCTCCTGGTACCACCCCAACCCACCCTCCAACCCCTCCTGGGACCACCCCAACCCACCCTCCATCCCCTCCTGGGACCACCCCACCCCACCCTCCATCCCCTCCTGGGACCAACCCAACCCACCCTCCTACACCTCCTGGGACCAACCCAACCCACCCTCCAACACCTCCTGGGACAGATTTTGACTCATATTGACTGATAAGACTGAGCTATTTAAAAACACTTTTTCAACATTTCAAGATTTCAGTTTGATCTTATTAAAGACAGCTGTATCATTTTTTTATTCATTTTGACATATTGTTTGGGACCACTTTTTTTGCTCTGTTTGAAGGCTGTCAGCTTCTTCTCAGGAAGAGAATCCCTTAGCCTTTCGACTAATTTTGGGTTAGTTCGACTCATTTTGGGTTAGTTCTCTCAAGAAGAACTAACCCATCTCAACATGACAGAAAGTAAGACAGGGAAACCCATCTCAACATGACAGAAAGTAAGACAGGAGAACCTATTTCAACATGACGGAGAGTAAGTCAGGAGTCCCTGACCTTATCTTCTCTCAAGAAGATGTCTGGTAGGCCCATTTAAATACCTTTTTTGGACATTTCAAGAGCCGTCCGCCAGTCCGGAGCCGCCAGAGCCGCCCGCCAGTCCAGAGCCGCCCGCCAGTCCGGAGCCGCCCGCCAGTCCAGAGCCGCCAGAGCCGCCCGCCAGTCCAGAGCCACCTAAGTGGGCGAAGCCTAGGGTGGAGCGGAGTCCACGTCCCGAACCTAAGCCACCTCCAGTATAGGTGGGTTGGGGAGGGGGGGTGTAGCACTAGTGCCGTCGTTGACGGCAGCCACCCTCCCTTCCCTCCCTTTTTGTTTAGGGGGTATTTGGGTTTTGTTTTTGTTCTTGTTTTGGGGGGGATTTTGGATTTTCTTTTTAGGTGCATTCTGGGGTCTGCACCTTTAGGGGGGGTACTGTCACGTCCTGACCAGCAGAGGGAGTAATTGTATTATATTTGGTCAGGATGTGGCAGAGGGGTATTTGTTTCATATGGTTCGGGTTGTGTGTGTTATTTAAGGGGTGTTTGATTTATGTAGTCTGGGGTTTAAGTTTTGTTCTAGTATTGGTGTCACGTCCTGACCAGCAGATGGAGCTATTGTTTTAGTTTTGGGGTCAGGACGTGGCAGTTTTGTGTATGAGAATGTTTGTATTGTTGATTGGGACTTCCAATTAAAGGCAGGTGTGTTGAGTTGCCTTTGATTGGAAGTCCTATATAGGTGTGTGTGTTTTTCTTTGGGGTTGTGGGTGGTTGTTCTTGCACTGCGTTTTTGTATGCCTGTAAGACTGTCCCTGTTGTGTTTATTGTTTTTTCAGTGGATGCTTTACTCCTTTTTTAAAAATTAAAATATGAGCATCCATATTCCCGCTGCGCCTTGGTCCTCCTTTCAACAGCACGATGGATTTTGTGACAGTTGGTTTTCTATGGTTTATCTAGTTGTTCTGTTTCTTTGTTAGTCTGTGTGGCTCCCGATCAGGAACAGCTGTATGTCGTTGTTCCTGATTGGGAGTCATATATTAGGAGTGTGTTTTCACCTGGGGTTTGTGGGTTGTTAATTTTGCACTGCTGTATGTAAGTACATAAAACTGTCGGTTTGTCTTTTTTTGTTTTCTTGTTTTTATTCTAATTAAATAGAAAAATGAGCATATATCTCTCGTCTGCGTTTTGGTCATCCACGACAGCCGTTACAACATGAGACAGGGAGAAGCAATGTAAAATCAATAATGAAATTGTTTCCACAATTAACATGCTTTTTCTTGTTTCAAGTATGTTTTATTATGAAAAGTACAATATAACCATGTATACTTGTACATCTATGGAGCGTATGTCCAGATATAAATGTAAACAAAAAAAATTCCAACATAAAAGACAAGAAATGATCAAATTCAAATCAAAATCAAATCAAATGTATTTTTATATAGCCCTTCGTACATCAGCTGATATTCTCAAAGTGCTGTACAGAAACCCAGCCTAAAACCCCAAACAGCAAGCAAAGCATGTGAAAGAAGCACGGTGGCTAGGAA
Organism: Salmo salar; assembly: GCF_965601325.2. Lineage (NCBI taxonomy): Eukaryota > Metazoa > Chordata > Actinopteri > Salmoniformes > Salmonidae > Salmo > Salmo salar. Next base: position 646,699 of record NW_027675325.1, on the reverse strand, counting down.
AAACTCCCTAGGAAAAACTCCCTAGAAAGGCCAAAAACCTAGGAAGAAACCTAGAGAGGAACCAGGCTATGAGGGGTGGCCAGTCCTCTTCTGGCTGTGCAGGGTGAATAATATAACAGAACATGGTCAAAATGTTAAAATGTTCATAAATGACCAGCATGGTCAAATAATAATAATCATAGTAGTTGTCGAGGGTGCAACAAGCACGTCCGGTGAACAGGTCAGGGTTCCATAGCCGCAGGCAGAACAGTTGAAACTGGAGCAGCAGCACGGCCAGGTGGACTGGGGACAGCAAGGAGTCATCATACCAGGTAGTCCTGAGGCATGGTCCTAGGGCTCAGGTCCTCCGAGAGAAAGACAGAAAGAGAGAAAGAGAGAATTAGAGAGAGCATATTTAAATACACACAGGACACCGGATAAGACAAGAGAAATACTCCAGATGTAACAGACTGACCCTAGCCCCCCGACACATAAACTACTGCAGCATAAATACTGGAGGCTGAGACAGGAGGGATCAGAAGACACTGTGGCCCCATCCGATGATACCCCCGGACAGGGCCAAACAGGCAGGATATAACCCCACCCACTTTGCCAAAGCACAGCCCCCACACCACTAGAGGGATGTCTCCAACCACCAACTTACCGTCCTAAGACAAGGCCGAGTATAGCCCACAACGATCTCCGCCATGGCACAACCCAAGGGGGGGGGGGGGCGCCAAATGATCACATTGGTATTTTAACAGTGTTATTGTAAGAGTTTAAATGTTTAAACAGAGGATACATCTAAAACAGGATAAAACAAGTGCAGTATGTTGTGAGAATGTTACTTTAACGTCGACTCATAACGTCACACTATAACTTCATGGGAGTCTTGTGGAAAGACTGCATGTTGTTTTGGGTGGATTGAGTGACGTCTTCATCAACATTTTGCAGAATATTCCGGTAATATTTTCACCTCTTGTCGGCTGCAGACATTCATAAGGAGTTCCAGTAGTTTATTTGCCATTTGCAGGTATTAAAAGTAATACATGCATTGTAATTCCTTGTTGGATCTCTCTCACATACAGGACAGTACATACCAGAGGAGGCTGCTGAGGGGAGGACGGCTCATAATAATGTCTGGAACAGAGTGAATTAAATGGAACACATGGAAACCACGTGTTTAATACCATTCCACTTATTCCACTCCAGCCATTACAAGCCTGTCCTCCCTAAATAAGGTCCCACCAACCTCCTGTGGTACAAACACAAACAGTAAAATATAACATAAAAAATGCAAAGTGGTAAAAGATCAGAAAATATTACAAGCCTGTCATGTGTGAGTGTCCAGTGTGTGTTTGTCCATTGTGTGTGTGTGTGTGTGTGTGTGTGTGTTCAGTGTGTGTGTGTCAGTGTTTATGTGTGTCAGTGTGTGTGTGTCCAGTGTGTGTGTGTGTCCAGTGTGTGTGTGTGTGTGTGTGTGTCCAGTGTGTGTCCAGTGTGTGTGTGTGTGTGTCCAGTGAGTGTGTGTCCAGTGAGTGTGTGTCCAGTGTGTGTGTGTCCAGTGTGTGTGTCCAGTGAGTGTGTGTGTCCAATGTGTGTGTATCCAGTGTGTTTGTCAAGCATGTGTGTTTCAGTGTGTGTGTGTGTGTGTGTGTTTCAGTGTGCGTGTGTGTGTGTGTGTTCAGAGTGTGTGTGTTCAGTGTGTGTGTGTGTGTGT